>NW_007726215.1:800362-803205 GCF_000696425.1 Galeopterus variegatus | reverse complement strand
TGGTGTCAAAATTATAAACTTTGAAGGAAACAATTTTTGAAACATCTTTTAAAGAATTCCAAAAAAAAAATGGAATGTAACTTTGTTCTGCTTCAAAGTTGTATGCTGGCTCACCTAGAGGAAGAAACTCATCAGAATTTTTGAACTTAGGTCATGAAAAGAGTTAAATGATATAATATAGGTTTTAAAACATTTTTAGTAAAAAGTAATAAGGAGGAAAACTCATAATGCTCTTCCCCCTAACGCAGTCCTATCCCAGCGACCCCATGGCGGAGAAAGACACCACCAAATACACAAGCCAGGGACCTGCAATCATTTTTGACACTGTTCTTTCCCTTACCATACAAATCAGAGCCATCAACAAGTCCAGTTGACTTTCTCCCCTAAACATTTCTGGACCACGTCAATAAGGCTTCCAGCACCATCTGTCCTGTCTTCAACCAGATTTCCTAAGGGGAGCAAATGTGGTCCTTTCTAAAAGAAAACATTTCAATGACTCCTCATCATTCAGATCTTAACTCAAACAACAGTCCCCAGGGAAGACATTCATGACTATTCACAGGTTCTCATAGTATCATGTACGACTCTAGCTTGATGCAGCTGACATTTGGTTGTATGATCATTTGTTTTCTCTCTCTCCCACAAAACTATAAGCCCCGTGAATATAGAGATAGCACCTCTTTTGGTTCTCATTTTATTTCTAGTATTTAGCATAGAATTTGGCATTTAGTAAGGTCTCAATTAATAATTGTTAAATTCAGTATTGCCCTTAGACTTGGTTAAGATGTGGCTAGCCAGGGTCCTCTTCTCTAGAGCCTCCCTTCATACCGTGTGTGTGTGTGCATGCACACACATATGCATACACACTAAGAGAAATAAAGAACATGGGAACACCTTTGTCGCAGGCGTTTGCATGGCTTCCAGTACACAACCATAGCACAGTGCAACCCTTAACCCTGAATAACTATTCTCATAATTAACACCCTTCAGAATCCAGGGAAATGCTTCTTCTCATTCCCTGCCTAAACCCTCAAAGCCAAAAGGAACTGGATGGTTGAGGGCTGTGTTGATGCTGACATTGGAAAGGAACTCTGCTTTAAACACGTGGCAAATGCACAATTAGGTAAGAGAAAAGACAACTAATCATCTTGTCAAATCCTCCCTTTCAGACAGTATGAATGCAAGAGATTCTTGCAAAAGAAGCATAATTTCCCAGCAGTGTCTAGCATCTCTCTTGCTTGCTTTCATCTTCCAGTTCACAGCTCCAGAAATACAGTAGTCCCCCATAACCTCGTGGGATAGGTTCCAAGACCCCCGGTGATGCCGGCAACCGCGGATAGCACCGAACCTGATTGCTGTCAATCAGAACACGTTTCTGTTCATGTCCTGCACCCACAAATTTAATGTTTTTTCCGTCTAAACTAAGCACTTATCATGCACTGTGGACATAACTCTTGCAGTCTGAGGTGCTACAAGAACTTTCACCTTTCCGCTTGAAGGAAGTACTTTACAGCTTCTCTTCAGCATATCTGAATTGCCAGCATCACTACTCTTGTACTTTGGGGCCATAATTAAGGAAAATAAGGGTCATCTGAACACAAGCATCGTGATACCATGACAGTCGATCCAATAACCCAGACGGCTACTAAGCTCCCAAGCGACTAACAGGCGGGGAGCGTCTCCAGTGTGGATGCCCTGGACAGAGGGACGATTCGTGTTCTGGGAGGGATGGAGCAGGACAGCCCGAGATTGCATCATGCTACGTGCAGTGGTGCACAATTTAAAATTTGTTAATTTTTTATTTCTGGAATTTTCCATTTAACCTTTTCAGACCTCGGTTGACCACCAGAAATGGATACTGTGGATAAGGGGTGAATACAGTATTCACAAACCAACTCTGTATTTAACATGAGAATTTTTCACATGTCAGGATGGCAAAGTTTAAACCAACTCAAGGTTGGTGAAGGTGAATGAAAACAAGCACCCTTTACTGCACTCAACAGAACAAAATAAGTACTGTAATAAGTATACAAGCAAAATGGAGTAGTGGAAGAGGAGAGGTAATTTTTGTTAAGAGATGCAAAGACGGCATTGGAGCCGAGTTTTAAAGGATGAATAGAGTTTACTGTAACATGGTGTTAAAATTTTGGAGAGTAATTTTTTAATATACATCAAAATTTTGTTTTATACCCCAGGGAATATGATATATTCTTCATATCCTGGTTCTGTCACTTCCTTGCTGTGTGATCTTGGGAAAGTTTCTTAACCTCTCTGTGCCTCAGTGTTCTTCTCTGTGAAACGTTGGCAACAATGGTACCTAACTCGTACATCCTCAAGTTGTGACGATTAGAAAGAACACTGCCTGTAAAGTGCTTAACAGAGCCTGGCTCACAGTGATAACACTTGACTAACATCAGACATCACCACACTCCTCCTCTCACTCCTCCTCCTGCCCATCATCATCATCATCACCATTAGACAAAACACTCATAAATTTTTACTTCTTTAAAAATGGAAAAGCCTGCAGTTAGAAATCATAAAAAAGTAACATATGTCCATGCATGCTAATAGGGAAAGATGTTCATTATAGACCATTTGGATAAAGAAAGTTTCAGAAAAAAATATCTATGGTATAATCCTACTTTAGTATTATCTATGTTATGATTATATGGTATATAATTAAAGTAGAAAATTTTGAGGATGATGCACAAAAACTTAAAAGTTGCTATATTCAGGATATCTGATTTAAGGGAAGGATTCTATGAATCACTTTATATTCTTTTATATTGTTTGAATTTTTAACATGAGCGTTTATCACTTTCATAATTTAAATTTTTAATTTA
>NW_007726215.1:753824-800278 GCF_000696425.1 Galeopterus variegatus | reverse complement strand
AAAATTTTGAGGATGATGCACAAAAACTTAAAAGTTGCTATATTCAGGATATCTGATTTAAGGGAAGGATTCTATGAATCACTTTATATTCTTTTATATTGTTTGAATTTTTAACATGAGCGTTTATCACTTTCATAATTTAAATTTTTAATTTAATTAAAGTTTCCTTTTTTCTTTTCAGTCTTTGAAGTTCTTAGTGTTCACCAATTCCAGGACTTGTCCTCCTTTGGCGCATAGGAAGACTTGTCATTCTCCCTTGCAGTCTGGTTGAAGCCAGGTGACGACTTCTTGTTCCAGGACTGATACATGTTACCTCTCCTCAGATGCTTAGCAACCTGGTGCTAAGTACCAGGAAAAATTTTATTTATTTTTTTATTTTAATATTTTATCAGGATACAATGTAGTTGATTTTTGTGTCCCTTTACCATTTTCTCCTTTCCCCCGTCTCCACCCTCTTCCCCACCATCAACATCACATCTGTTCACAAGACATGGAACATTCTAATTTAACCTGCAAATTGTAGTAAATATTATTGAAATTTTGAACACAGGAGTATTGTACCTGCCATCTTTGAAAATAGATAAGAAATAAAAGAAAAATAACTAAATAACCACAGAGCATTTTTGGAAATCAGATGCATTTAGATTGCTTGATAGTTTACTAAATTACAAACCGCCATAGGTAGCATGTATTCATTGCTCGAGTTTTAAATTTTTATTTGTACCAGGAGCTTGAAGAACAGAGACAACTAAGACTTAGAGCCAGAATTTATCAAGTTCACAACCTAATTGGAAAAGAACACCTGGAAATAAGTAATGAAAAGATAAACACCAATTGTGCAATGAATAGGCTGGATGGAAAAGTGAGTGTGTACCTATTCCTTGTGACCTAGGAAACCATCAAAAGAAGATGCTGTTTTAGGGCAGTTTGGGTCACATAGGTGATAAATTTCATTTTTAAATTTGACAATGTCCCAAATAAAGGTGTTTAAAATAAATTATGATAACTTTTTCTCTTTTTGATTGAATAGAACACAGTGAATATTTTTGAGCTGTGTTTGCATATATTTTCTCATAAAGATGTATTTTTATTTAATTTGTCTCTATCTATAGCTAAAGATAAGTATTTGCACTGCTGTTTGAGTTATTTGCTTACTTCTCATTAGGGATTGGTAAATAGTAGTTTAGTATTTTAAACACATAAAATTCGAGGGAGGTTTCGGTGATGGGACACAATAACTAACTACATTGTATATTGACAAAATAAAAAAAATAAAAAAAAAATAAACACATAAAATTCAGTTCAAAATCAGATTTATGTCAGTCTGGTAATTTAATTGAAAGCCATGGCTACAGCTCACAGAGCTGGATGGGACACAATAACTAACTACATTGTATATTGACAAAATAAAAAAATAAAAAAAAATAAACACATAAAATTCAGTTCAAAATCAGATTTATGTCAGTCTGGTAATTTAATTGAAAGCCATGGCTACAGCTCACAGAGCTGGAGGTGTGATCGGATTGCATATTGAGCAGTAAACAGTAGAATGATGCTTACACAGCATGTTTGACTCTTCTCATGTTTCACCAGTTAAGGTGTAGGTGGGAAAACTGCAAGTTAAAATCGCACAACAAAATGAGACATAAATTACATGAAATCTGATATTTGGCATGCATTTTATCCCAAGTTACCCCTTTAATAGAACCCTCCTCATTAACTGAACTAAGAATTAACACCAGCTTCCCATCAACACCACAAAACTTCAGTTTATATTTTCTGCGAAGCACACAAAATTCAGACAGTGGAAACTGAAATCTCTTAAGTGTATATAAGTTTAATGACATGCAATCAATATTATGTAACTCATCTTGTGTTTACTTTGTTGGACAACTCTATTTATTCTGGGGTAGTTCTTAATCCTGTAAATATAGATAATACCACCAAGTGTGATCATCTATGTCAACATTTTCCAACTTTATTGCAAGGACTAGCTGTTGTCACTTCAGGGAAATAAAAGTGTATATTCTTTCTATTTTCTTTTTCACTTATTTCTAAGTTTCTTAAAATTTCCTCATTAGACACATAACTTAAAATATATAATGTACACACATAAACAGAGTTTTATGTCTTCCTCCAGGGCTTACTAAGGATAATCAGTAAGTACAATTATTTCTTAAGTAGATGAAGCAACCCATTCAGTAATACTCAACTGCTGATTAATACAGGGAGGAAAATCACCTTGAAATAAGAATTACTTAAAACCCTGACACTTACATGAAAATGTGTCTATTCCACAACGAAGCAGTCAAATGCTGACACTTCAACTGCAAAGGCTATGTCAGTTCCTGTTGGTTCAGATCCTCTTTGGGCTTGCTGTTCTAGTCAAATTTAACTCTGTGTTTTGTTTTGTTTTGTTTTACTCTTGCAATACCATTTGGCTAGACTGGGATAGGACAGGTGATAATATGGAGCCTCACCAAGACGATCAACCCCCCAAATTAGAAGACCCTGACTGCACTTAGAATGGAGGGTGTCTTTCTAGATCTAATATTGTTTGGCTCACTGGTTCCCAGACTTTCAAATTTTGTGAGTTGACCTACTTCAAGCAAAAAATAAGGAACCTACATAGTTTAACACTTTATTTTGCTACCTTCTATTCTCACCATTATTTTATAAACAAAGCACATTTTTACATGAAAAAATAAAAAGGGCATGAACTCAAAATAAAATATTGAGCTTCTCAAGAAAAATAATGTCTCAACCACACACTAAAACATATGTGTAACACCATCCAGTGAAAATAATATCACCAAATAGAGGTGATCAGTGATTTCTCTGAGAGGCTTTCCCCTCTAGGTGAAGGTGGCTTCATTGCTGAACTGAGGAATTTATTATAAAATGAGCCAAAGCACAAAGATTTATTTGTTCCCCCAGAACTGACATACTCCAAAGAACAACCAAGCAATTGCTTATATTATCATCCAATTTAAAACTTTTCTGGAGGGGAAAAAGAGCATCAGAGATTTACCTGTCTTAGGAACACTTACTGTCCATCATTACAGACTTGGGGGAGGTTTAGAATGTTCACAGTAGAATCCATCTCATAGTAAACTCAGATTCCTAGCTGGGCACCAGAATTTCCTTGGTCTTGCTGACATCCTCTATCTGAAATAAGAGCCAAAGCCAAGATACTCCTACTGTTCTACACATGAGCAAGGACACATGAAAAAACAGGAAACATGGCATTGAATTCACTCTGAGAATTGATACAGATACATTTTACCTCCATATGGCAAAGAGCACCAAACAGCCATAAAAGATCAAGATCTCCATTCCAAATCTCACTTATGCAGTGGCAAAACCTGCTCATCTGGGACTGAGAGAATCTTCTTTCCTGATTACCCTCATTATTTCCAAAGCCACCTAGATCAGCCAAGGTGATTTTCTAGCCAGGTCCTGGCTTACTTATCATAGCCTATACATGATGAAAACATAGCCTATGCACTAGTGAAAACTAATCACTTGCTTTGTTTGTTGCAGAATCATTATGGTTTAAGGCAATGAAAGTTTTAACAAGATCCAAGGAGCAAAAATAAAGGTAAAGTAAAAGTAGATTCCCTGCAGACAGTTGGTTTCAGCTAATGGGCTTTAGGTAGTACTTAGACAAGGGTCAACATTCATAATCATGTTTTCTTCATAGTTTCTTAATCCAGATTCAAAGGTAGTGGTTTACTTTATGAATATTTTATCAGACAAGAATAAATGCAACATTTTATTTGGATTACACCACTCACAGAAAGGGGGAAATAGAGAAAGGCTAATAAATCTTAAAGAGTTAATTATTTATACAGAGAAAATTTACTTTCTATGTTGTGACTTGTTTTCTTGGTACACTGCAGTTCAATTTAGATTAAGAAGCAGAAAGATTATTGTTTCCCAACAGAGAAGTATCATAAATAAATACAGCAGAGAATTTTTTTTGTATTTTTGCCAAACCATCTACAAATATTCAGAATAAAAGGAAAAATATGTTTCTAAAATTTCTCAAGTTTTAAAATCTTGAAATAACATTCAACTGTACTTAGCACCAAAAATTTAGTGGTGGGGCTAATCAGAGCAGGAATTTTGTCTGAGGGTGATGCCAGCTGGTGGGCTGGCATCATAATCACCTCATCTCTGCTAGAATGTTTGCTGATTCTCCAGTTTACCCACAACACTATACAAAATATATTATCATTCTATGGGGAAGAGTACACTAATATATAACACTATAGTTACCAGAAGGTCCTGTTGTAATCTGAACTACGGATCTCTAATTATTATTACTTGCAATACTGAAGTTAAAATTTCTTCTACCCTATCAGAAGGTAAAATCACAAAAAGAAGAAACTTTGGAGGAAAGTTCCACTTCTTAGCACACAGTAGGTACTCAAAAAATTTATTGAATTAAATGAATAGATGGATAGATGAATGGATGATTGAAAGGAGAATTATCAAACCCAAGACTACAGGTGTCAACCCCACAGTCCTTCAAGAAGTCCCAAAAGATGCAACTCTTCCCATTTGTCTTGATCCCAAGAAAAGTAACAGAACTATGCAAGATAATTCCAAAACAATGCCAGTCACAAAAATGTTCCAGATTCTTGGAAGTTCTCTAGAACAGAAATTTAATTTCTTGAATTTAAAATCAAATTCTACCTTCAAACCAACCACAGTGTTTACTTTATCCTTGGCTCTTCCCTGCAATATATCTTGCTATAAACAGATGTAGGAAG
The DNA here is from genome assembly GCF_000696425.1 of Galeopterus variegatus. Taxonomy (NCBI): domain Eukaryota; kingdom Metazoa; phylum Chordata; class Mammalia; order Dermoptera; family Cynocephalidae; genus Galeopterus; species Galeopterus variegatus. The sequence continues at coordinate 795,500 of NW_007726215.1, read as the reverse complement.
GATTTCCCTTAATATCTGCAAACCTCAACTTATCTGTGAGTTTTCTTCAAGAACCATAAAAATAATACCAATCATTTCCTGAGCCCTAAATATGTATCAGCAACTGTGTAATGGATTTCAGAAATATGACCTCATCTGATGCTCATAAAAACCTTCTACTTATATTTATTCAACAAAGATTATGAACATTTTATGTATCAGACAATGTTCTAATCACTGACAAAAACAGACAAAAAGTCCTGCCCTTGCAGAGCTTACATTTTTGTCAGGATGGGAAAGGAGTGAACAATAAACATGACATTTATTGTTGTTATAATTATCCCCACATTAAAGGTGAAGAAATTAATGTTTAATTAATTTAACATTGACTAGTTTCTCCAAAGAAGACCCTGACTAATTTCTCCAAAGAAATGTCACTAGTTCTGTACAATGCATTGTGAATATAAGTGAAGCGTGTCACTTATGGAATGGAAAACTTTTAATTCCTCATTCAGGACCTCTCAACTCAGAACTCTCTTTCTCCCCTCATATGAAGCTTGCAAATGTTCAGGATGGTGGTTGCTCCGTGAATATGGTGGCCGGAGTAATTGCAATGAGCAGAACCCCTCTGCTGATCTATGACGGAAAAGGAGTATGAGTGAGAATGAAATCTCATTCTTTAAGACGTGAGAACTTTGAAGGTTTTTGTGACACAGCACAACCTAGCTGATTCTTCCTTCACTGAGACATAGGAAATCCCTAAATCTTTTCTTTTTTTCTTAACTATAATGATGTGGCAGTAAAGGTAAATTGAATAAAAATGTGAAGCTCACGGTCCAGGAAATAACCATATGGTATCTGGTAGAGAATATATTAGAAAGCAAAGAGAAAACATGTATGGAGAGTTTTGAGGAAAAGAAAAAAACATTATTAGAAACGCATATCTTAAAAACACTTAGGGGAGGGGGAGGAAAAGGGTAGGGACTGGATAAGGGGCATAAAGAATAAGTACAATTTATAACAATGAATATGCTAATAAAATAGGTAAATAAATAAATTTTAACTCAAAGAAAAAGAAAAACCACTTAGTGAGCAAGGATAAATGTATGCAGTCAAGATTCTTCTCTCTGCTCCAAGCCCGGGAGTTAACATCATGCACAATCTTAAAAGAAAACACAGTAAAGTTTACTATTTAATCCACTAATATATTTGTTTCTCTGTATTTTTCTCATTAGTTCAGCCCTTCCCTATTTAAAAAATAAGCTCTGAGAAGATAAGATATAAGTGTCTGCCATGTGCCTGATTGTCAAAATCTTTGAATAAAATTGAAAAACTGACACTCAAATCTGATACAGCTTTTTCAACATAGAGACAGAGAGAAAAGGCCCCAAGCCCCAAGGACACCTGCATTTACAACTTCTAAATGAAAAGTGAAAAAGGAACAAATGTGGTCTCATTACTTTCCATCAAGGGAAAGAGCCTTACCACAACAATGCCTATTACACCGGATTATCAAACACATAATCACATTGTAACTTCTGGAAACTAAACAATATATATACAAAACAGAGCCAAAAGACCTCCGTACAGGTATGCCCCACCTTCAGTGATTCATATTACAGAAAAAGTAGGGGAAACTTAATGATAGGGACAAAAACTTGCCATTTTAAGGTTTCCTAAACTAAAATTATTCTTATTTGCTTTAATTTACTTTTCTTGCAATTCTCAACTCTCACATTTTTTTAAAGTAAGTTGCATTTACACCTTTGTTAAATTTTAACCTTTTCATATAAAAAGTCAGTCTGGCAGGATTGTATTAGTACCTATTTGATGATATTGGGTTCAAACATTTTTATTATTCCAAATAAGGAGGAGGAGGATTATATAATAGTCCCCAGTTTATAAAAACCTGGGTCCACAGCCATAAATGAGAATGAATGAAAGTACCTAGAAACTGCTTTTTTCAAGACCCATGGGAAAACCATTTCACATATATCAATAAGCTACAGACCCCATTCAAAATCCTTAAACTATCATCCAATTCTGATGTGGCCAATGCAGTGATTGTCCCCATAGAACAGGCATCAACCATAAAATACAGACTGATATTGATCAGCTGAAAGGAAGAGACTAGGCTAATCTGTGGAGCTATGGATGCCCTAAAATTCAGCCAAATTTCTTCCCATTATGACAATCCATTTGAATTGAATTAATGTTTTTCACAAGTTTTTCAGATCAAGTTCAGTGGGTAGGACCCTTCTCAGAATTCATATCTCCTTATGCACACTTTTCCAATTAGCAAGAATTAGTGTATCTACCAGAGAGTACTGTACCTCATAGATTTTAAGTGCCCATAATGCTGACTATTTCATAAAAATAGTCCATGTACATGGAATTGTTAAATTTCACCTTCTGGGTATATAAGATAGTACTTAAGCATGCCCTGCACATAGGTCTTGGCTAAGTGTCTTGTGTCAAGATCTGCAGATAATTCTTAGCTAAAATTAAGGATCAATCAAATATCCCTCTCCACAAATTAATATCAATACCCAATTTAGTTCATATGGACAGAATATTAATTCAATGAAGGTTGTGTACTGTCTGGGTGTATGGCCTAGTTGTTTTCATTCTTCAGTGCTACTATAGAACATACTCGTGATCTCAGATGGTTCTCTGCATTGTTTCTATAATAGTCCCAGCACCAACACAGTGACTGGTTCATAATGTTTATATATATGTCTCATATATATTTGCTATATATTTCTTAGAACTGTATGTCATGCATTACAGAGAAGCCAATGGGAGAAAAGGTAAAGTGGGGCATGTTTACTGCACACCTATTATGTAGAAGGCTTTTTGACCACTTTGTATGTTTTCTCACTTGACACAACTCTGTGGTTATTATGTCCATTATACAGATGAGGAAATAAAAGCTCAGAGCATTTAGTAACTTGTGCAGAGTTACCACATTTTTAAACGATGGATGCAGCTTCAAACTCAGGTGTGTTTGGCTCTGAAGGCTATGCTCTTCCCAAAATACCACGTAGTTCAATCTCACCTGTCCCTGCACATCAAAATCTACCTTTCCCTTTCCAAATTCTCAGCCACTGTCTGGCCAACAGTGAGTCTCATTGCGACAGGCCCATGTACAGTATACACACTTTCACAACAGGTTTTTCCCCCTAACTGGATATCCTTCTTCCTCCCTAACTATGCAAACATTACTGCCTCTTCAAAAGCCATTTTCTTCATGAAGTCTCACTTCCTCACCAGCTCTTTCTTCTCTCAATGTGAATTGCACAATTCAGTTTCTGTGAGCATAAGAAACCAAAGGGGTATGTCTTTTTTTGTGCTGTTTTCTGAATAGACTATTATTTCAATCCCAGTCACATTATAAATTCCTATATTTTAGTTCTCCTTGAATTCTTCAGTCCTCCTCCTTAGCATTGATGGGTCATAAGTACAGTATAAATGCTTCATGGCTATTGAAAATACTATCATCTGAGTATTCTAATAAATTAAGAGGCAATTCCATGTAACTGAAAATTGCACTGAACTGGGAGTCAAGAGACCTCAGTTGACATTCTAAACCAGTTGTGCCATTTTGGACAAGTAATATAACTTCAGTACATCTCACTTTCTTTGCCTGTAAAAGGAAGAATTCAAACTAGATGATACAAAAACAGAATGATCATCCTTATTTATTTTAAATCGTGTTTGTGAAAAGAGAAATTATAATTGTGTACATGCACTTTTGCAGCCATGTTTACTCAAATTTTTCTCCACCTGGAAACAATTCTCCCTGCATGTCTTCCACTTCATTGATAAGATCCGACAGATGCAGCATGTAAAATATAGATATTAACAGAAAGCTGTTTTCAAATTATAGCCCTTTTTCTAAGGCAAAATCCCACCCACCCACCCGGATATGTTTAGCACATGTGTTTCTGTAAATGTGATTTATTAGTGAAAATCACTGTGTTCCCTACTCTGAAACTTAGACTACCACCTGTAAATAATACTTGAGGTGTAAAATAGTGTGTTCACGTGTAAAACTCAGGTCAAAGTCAGTTCTATCTCTCCAACCATTGTCTTTCCTTATATTATAGCTTCTACTTAGCTTTTACTTAATTTGTCTACATATATTGGAGGTGAGAAATGGATTCAAATTTTTTAAATGGAGACTGTATTAGGTTTATTGTTAATCTAGGAAAAACATGTATTTCCTGTTGTCTTTCCTTATATTATAGCTTCTACTTAGCTTTTACTTAATTTGTCTACATATATTGGAAGTGAGAAATGGATTCAAATTTTTTAAATGGAGACTTTATTAGGTTTATTGTTAATCTAGGAAAAACATGTATTTCCTGGAAATACATATTTTCTAGAGGCTGCATGTCACAGGAAAACCTCAAAAGCAAAGCAACACAAACAATAACTGTGAGGACTATAATAACAATTACAATGTCGTACAGCGTTTACAACAAACTTTTTTTTCTTTCATACTTGCTTTCTTTAATTCATTGTTTTATTGACTCAATCATACATCCATTCAATATGAAGTTACTGAACATCTATTACATGGCAGCAACCAAGCCAGCTGCTTCGTTTCAATTTCATTATATTAGATGAAGTGCATGAGACTATTTTGTTTCTGTAACATACTACAAATGGTAAAAAATAAGAAGCTTAAAGAAAATTTCACTATGGAAGGAAAACAGAAAAACCTTACATTTAACTTAAAGGAAAAAGTGTTCCAAAAATCTTAGGAAGAAAAAGGAAAACTGTTAAGAGTGAGGAAGATGTAAACTTCATCTGCACAGGAGAAAATGATGGTTGATAAAATGGATAATGTCATGGCCCAGGAATGATTGAAAAACATTCCATATCACTTTTATTAAAATATTCTATTTGAAAGAAATAACTATAGTTGTTAAGTTAGTTGTATCTTATTCTTCAGAGGCAAAGAGTAAATTTCCCAATACAGTAGAGCCATTTTTCCCATTCAATCTGTACTTTATGTCAAATAACCATATCCAACCCACCAGATTTATGTCTTTGCTGTATTATCTCTTGTGTCCACTCAGTATGGACAATCTTGGTACAAATGCACATTTCAACTGATAAATTATTCAATCATTAATAGATACTCTACTGAGAAATCATTACCTTCCTTGATAGGCTCAATTAACCTGACATTTTGTCTTCAGTGAGTCAAACAGTGTTGGAGATCTTGATAACACCAGGTTAAAAATGTATACATTATATCATGAAAATTAATGCCTTGAGTAAGCAAAATTTTATTTCTTGCCTTTGCTATGGTATTTAATCTTCTGGTCTTTCATGTTTTCAAATACTTTAGATAAACATAGAAAGGGAAGCAAAAGTTCTAAAGCCCATAAAATATCTTTGAAAATAACCGCTAAAAGAATTGACTTGAGTGGTACACTGGGATCCCAAATATTTCTAGAAAAAAGAAGCAAAGAAGAACTTGGAGTATCTTGTAGAACTGTTGATTTATTTTACTCAGCATGCTTGAGGGGGGTTGTACTGGGATCCCAAATATTTCTAGAAAAAAGAAGCAAAGAAGAACTTGGAGTATCTTGTAGAAGTGTTGATTTATTTTACTCAGCATGCTTGAGGGGGGTTGTTGGTTTTATCTTTCCCTAATTGAATTTAACATAGCTAATGGCAGCTCATTTGCTTTGACTACCTCCTATATAGCAAGCATTCTACAGGGCACTTCACATACTTTAGCTAATTTCCTCTTTACAACCACCCCACAGTGCACACAGTATTATGATTTTATTTTATAGAAGAGGAAAAAGCTCAGAGAGGTTAAGTGATTACCCTGGGTCACCTAGCTCAGAGGTGCTGAAACTAGGATTTGAGAAGTATTCCAGACTCCCAGACCTGAGCTGGCTCACTGGGTTCTGGAGGTCTCTCTTCTGAGCCATACATCTGGCTCATTGACTTAGCTGGCTACAGCATGACACTGGAGAAACCAGGACTATACGTTAAATCTCCATTAGGTCAATTGACTTAACAACCAATGAGAATTCTGCTTCCAATTGTGCTTCCAATGTCTTACTTTGGTCATTCATAGAGCCAGTGGCCCAATATAAAATTTTGTCACTGATGACCAAACACTTCAAGGTGAGTTCAGGACCAATGGTGCTCACTGTTCTCACATAGGACAGATAAAAATACTGGTAAAAATAGTGTGCATTCCTATGAGGGTTGTTTGCTGACATACAGTAAATTTTATTATGTTTTTTAAGTTTAGTTTGATGAGACATATAGCCATCAACTTGCTGGAATCCAAGCTGCAGCAAGCTAATAATCATATGATCAGGTCCCCTCCCTATGATTCTAATTATGTGAAGTAACGTTCTTTTTGTGACTTCCACCAACTGGATTTTTTAAAAGAGACACCGTCCTATCAAATTATGTAAATAATTCAAAACTTCCTCTTGTGCATCCCTCCCTGTTCTTTGTAAGTCACCCAACAATTTGCAAAAATAACCAAGGGAAATGTTTTGGGTGGGCTTTTGAAGATATTTTTAGCTAAACTGGTGGAGGTTTAAAATACAAGCATGGGAGCGTCTGCCATTTAGAGAAATCACCTGCTCACACAGTTCCGTGGAGAAGTGGAATGTTCTAATGTGTGTCATTCAGTACAACATGTGGACTGCATTAAGTCAGGTTATAGCAGGTCATGCCACGTGACACAGCTGAGCCTCATCATCGCAAACAATACAACTTGCTCAATGCAACATAAATTTAAATGGGAGTAGGTTTTTTTCCCCTCAAAAAGAGGCAACAGCTGCTGTAGATAACAAAATGCCCACACTACCCCACACTGAGAGGGGTTTGTGCTTTGACATGATCTGAATTATATGTAGGTAGTTCAGTACATCTATATTTAGGGGTGTCTCTAAATATGAACAATGGGTGTTTTAGTGCATAGAATACATTCTCTAAGTGGCACAAATCTCATGTTTTTTTAATAGTCCGTTTTGTAATTTTCTCAGTGGTGAATAAGAAGCATTTTAAAATATAGCCTTAAAAATTAGAGGATAGAGACAATTTTTGGCCTAGATAAGCTGGCTTCTCAGCCAGTAGACCAAATATTTAGTATTCTTATCTAGATTAAAGATAAAATACTCTGCAACTACAGCATTAAGAAGACCCAGGAAAAAGAAGGCAGCGTTAAATTATGATAAAACAGGAAATGGGAGAAAGTAGAGAGATGTGCTGCTGAAACCAACAACAGTTAATTTCCAAGAAAGGTCGGTAAATATGGCATCATTGGCAAGCACTATAGTCCTGAGAACTTTAAAAGGTTTGTTGGGGTTTTTGTTTGTTTATTCTCTCATCCTTGGAGTAGGGTATAACATTGTAATTCCAATTATGTTGACTTTGAATACCACTTTCAACATTCTGATTTAGCTTCTCATTAAAGCCTCATAAGAACTCTATGAGTAGGAAGAGAACAAATCTCTTTCAGATAACCCCACCCAGCTCTGGTAACTCCCACCATGACAGCAGAATCCCACCCAAGCAACAATTACATACTGGTATCTATCTCTGTACAGCTATAATTACCCATGGGCTGACTTATAAATCTATTTGAAGCACAAATGTTTTATTATTTATTCATTATAGAGGCAAAATTTAAGCTTTAGAAACAATTTTGGGGCTAGAAAAAGTATAATAAGCTCAATTCTGTAGGGCAGTCAATGAGTGCATCTTAGGAATAACTAACATTTATTGACTGCTTATTATGTACCAAACACATTACCTACCTGACCTAATGTAATCCACAAAAAATTATAACAAAAGCAAGAAAAGCGTGTAGAGGTTAAGAAATTTGGTTAAATTCATGTAGCCAGGACCCAGACAGATCAAGAATTCAAACCTAGTTCTTTCTGGTAACAGAGCCACATCTTCTAACCAAACACCTATCCCTTCAAATGGCGTCTTCTAACCTCACCCATGAGTTTCCTCTCCAGAATCAGGCTAAACATGTTTTCCCTGGAACTCATATTTGGGGTTTTGAAATGGCGTCTTCTAACCTCACCCATGAGTTTCCTCTCCAGAATCAGGCTAAACATGTTTTCTCTGGAACTCATATTTGGGGTTTTGTTTGTTTGTTTGTTTGTTTGTTTTCCTTAGTAATGCATTCATTTTTATAGCAGTTTTAGGTTTACAGAAAATTGAACAGAAAGGACAGACAGTTCACATCCCCCCCCACACACACACACACACACATACAGTTTCTCGTATTATTAAAGTGTCATTAGTGTGGTGCATTTGTTACAATTATGAACCAATATCGATATATTATTAACTGAACTTTACATTAGTGTTTATATTAGAACTGTTGTACAGTTCTATCTTTGCAAATGCATGATGTTTTGTATTCATCATTGCAGTATCATACAGAACAGTTTCACTGCCCTAAAAATCGTCTGTGTTCCACCTGTTCATCTCTCCCTCTCTCTCTCCTCCCCTGCAGCTCTGGAAACCACTGATATTTTTTTTCCCCATTACCTTAAACATTTATCATTTTCTTGTGTTGAGAACATTCAAAATCCTCTCTTCTAGCTAACCGAAAGTATACAATAAATTGTTATTAATTACAGTCCCTACAGTGCTATGGAACACTAGATCTTATTCCTCCTATCTAGCTGTAATTTTGTATCCGTTTATGAACCTATCACTATCCCCCTTCACCCCTACCCTTCCCAGCCTCTGGTAACCACCATTCTAGTCTCTACTTCTATGCAATCTGCTTTCTTAGCTTCCACATGAGTGAGAACATGCAATATTTCTCTCTCTGTTCCTGGCTTATCTCACTTAACATGATGTCCTCCAAGCCCATATATCTTGCCACAAATGACAGGATTTCACTCCTTTTTATGGTTGAATAGTATTCCATTGTGTATGTATACCACATTTGCTTTATCTGCTTATCTTGATGAGCACTTAGGTTTATTCCATATCTTGCCTATTGTGAATAGTGCTTTAACAAACATAGGAGTACAAATATCTCTTCAATATACTAATTACCTTTTCTTTAAATATCTATGCAGTAGTGGAATTCCTAGATCATATGGTAGTTCTATTTTTAGTTTTTTGAGGAGCTTCTATACTGATTTCCATAATGACTGTACTAATTTACATTCCCAACAGTGTATTTGTTCCCCTTTCTCCACATCTTTGCTAGCATTTATTTTCTTTTTGGTAATAGCCATTCTAACTAGAAAGAGATGATATCTCATTGTGGTTTTGGTTTGCATTTCCCAAACAATTAGTGATGTTGAGCATTTTTTCATATACCTATTGGCCATTAGTGTGTCTTCTTTTGAGAAATGTCTATTCAGCTTATTTGCCCATTTTTATATCAGATCATTTGCTTCTTTGCTGTTGAGTTGTTTGAGTTCCTTTTATATTCTGGATGTTAATTGCTTGTCAGATGCACAATTTGCAAATATTATCTCCCATTCTGCAGTTTGTCTCTTCAATCTGTTGGTTGTTTCTTTTGCTGTTCAGAAGATTTTTAATGTGATATAATCCCATTTGTCTATTTTTGCTTTTGTCACCTGTGCTTTTGAGGTCTTTTCCATAATTTTTTTGATCATATCAATGTCCTGAAGCATTTCCCCTATGTTTTCTACTAGATGTTTTATACTCTTGGGTCTTACATTTAAATCTTTAATCAATTTGACTTGATTTTTGTATATGGTGAGAGATATGGGTCTAGTTTCACTCTTCAGAATATGAATACTGAGTTTTTTCAGCACAATTGATTGAAGAGACTGTTCTTTCCCCAATTAATATTCCTGGTACCTTTGTTGAAAATCAGTTGGCTCTAAGTATGTGGTTTTATTTCTGGGTTCTCTATTCTGTTGTATTGGTCTATGTGTCTATTTTTATACCAGTACCATGCTGTTTTGATCACTGTAGTTTTGCAGTATATTTTGAAGATAGTGTGATGCTTCCAGTTTTGTTCCTTTTGCTCAGGATTGCTTTGGTTATTCGGTGTCATTTATGGTTCCACTTGAATTTTAGGATTGTTTTTTCTATTTCTGTGAAAAATGTCATTGGTATTTTGATAGGAATTGCATTGAATCTGTAGATTGCTTTAGGTAGTAGGTAATATGATCCCATTCACAATTTTAATTCTTCCAATTCATGAACATGGGATGTCTTTCCATTTCTTCATGTCCTCTTCAATTTTTTTTCATCAATGTTATATAGTTTTTCTTGTAGAGATCTTTCACCTTCTTGTGCTTTTTTTTTTTGTAGCTATTGTAAACAGGATTACTTTCTTGATTTATTTTTCAGGTTGCTCATTGTTGGTATATAATGCTACTGATTTTTGTATGTTGATTTTAATGCAACTTTACTGAATTCACTTATCAGTTCTAAGAGGTTTTTGGTGGAGCTTTTAGAATTTTCTATATATAAGATCATGTCATCTGCAAACAGAAACAATTTGACTTCCTCTTTTCCAATATGGATACCCTTTATTTCTTTCTTTTGCTGAAAGCTTTTCCTCTAAATACTGGAACAACACAAGGATGCCCAGTCTCACCACTCATTCAGCATAGTACTGGAGGTCTTTGGGTTCTTTAAGTGAACATATCATAACTCTACTAATAAACTGAAATTTTCATATGGCCAAGGATTTTATAGATAATTTATTTTTAACCTTCACATGTCTACCTGTATGTTTGACACAAAGTAGGCACATAATGTTTGCTAAATTTAAATATGTTCTCATCCATGTCTACATAACTATTATCCCTGTCTTCTCCACTCAGCTCTGACAATATCAGAGAGCAGTGGGGTTTCTGTAAATAGAACTTATCTTGCAAAAGACCTGAATTTTGGATCCAGCTTTCCTTCACTTTAGTTGTATGATACTGAGAAATTTATTATCCTTTTCCTTTGGTTTTCTCACCTGTAAAATTGGGATATATAAAATCTATTCTACATTTTCCTTTGGATTTTTTTATACTCTATAAAAAAGGTAGGAAAATTTAACTGACAAACTCCTAACTATCTGCTATAGATATAGCAAATTTTTCCTGGACCTAGGTATCATTCATTCATCCACAGAGTGCCTCTTTTGTTCAGGTGCTCTTCTGGAGGATTGTTACACAATGGTGAGCAAAAACATATATAGTCTTTGTTCTCACAGAATTCATGATCTAATGGAAGGCCAAATGTTATACCTGAAAATCATTTTATTTTAACACTTTCGCTATTAGAATACATCTACAATCTCAAATTTTGTTAAAGGAACTTTCAAGAGTCAATTTAATATCCATCACATTTGTGATCCTAATAATTGTAATTTCCTATAAAGTAACAAAAGTAAAAATTATACACGACACCAGAAGTACAGTTGCCCACACATTTCTGAAATATTACTAGTCATGAGTAGGGCACTTGGGAATTACAGGGACTGTCATAGAATCATGTAAATTTTTTCAGTGTGAAAGTGTTGTGTTCAATGTCTCCCAGTATAGGTGCAATACTGTAATTCAGGTCCTAATTTAACAAGACAAACAATCAGACCAATTTGAACAATGCGGTTTTGTCATCTCTGTTGTATTATTAACATAAGATGAAAATAAAGAGAATCAGTCCAACACTTACATGATGATATTTGATATTATATTAAATATTCTGGAGGATTGAATTTTCAATATAAAATAATTACATAATTATTTGCAGAATTCATCATAATTAAATACAACATTTATACCAATAGGTCTCTTAAACCTGGCATCATCTTAAAAATGCATTTAGGTTAAAATACACTTCCAATTGGTAAAAGGGTCACAACGAATGATTACATTGTGTAATGATGAATATACAAATTATCCTGACTTGATCATCACAAATTGTACGTAGGTATTGATATTCAAGTCTATACCCCACAAATATGTATAACCAATTATGCTTCAATTAAAAAAAATACATTTCCATTCTGTAGGATTACACTTTTATTTACTCTCATTTTTACAAATAAAAAGGTGATGTTTTTAATGTTAATAATTCTGAAGCAACAAATTAACAGGAAATGTGAAGAACAAATTTTTCATAAGAAAGGAAGGCATTGGATTTTAACAAATTCCCCAGCTGGCTGAAGATATATCATGCTGGCAATTGAGTAGTTCAAACCTTTCCATGGCAAACTTTCAAGGACCCATCATTTATGGTTGTGCTCCCTGTCCTCTCTTGTCTTCTTTTAAAATGCCATTCGTGTATGGACGAGGCACATGTTTCTTCTGCCAGTGCCAGCTCAAGCAGACAGTTTACTAATTTGTAGCTCAGTAAACCTTTCACTGCACTGAGCACCTTGAGGTTAGCACATCTCTAATCATTATTTGATAACAGAAATCTGCAAGCATCACATCCCTAGTAACAAGAACATTGTATCTTAGCAACCAGCCTTGATATTCAAACAATTTCATTAAAGCGTAGCACCTCTTAGCAGGTGGGTGAGTGCGGGTGTTGATAAACATTTATAACATGATCAGCCATTGTGTTTGCCAACACTATAATCAGCATGACAAATTTATGAATTTGTTTACAAGCTCCTAGATAGCCAATATATGTAGGTAAACTACATTTTAGACTGGTTAGGAGATCCAAATATCAGATCCTTATTTGGAATGGAGAGTTTCTTTAGAAACCTATCAATTTAAAAGAGATTGCCAAGCTGCTCTCAGTACAGAGACATCATTAATATTTCCATTGTGGTTTATTCTTCAAATAGTAGAGCTGAATTTAAATGATTCAGGAGTAAAACCTGACTGGAAACTTCAGCTACATTGAGATTTTCAAGGATCGTGTTATAAGGTTGAATTTTTTCTTCTCTAGATGGACAGAGCTAGCTGAAATGACTTTTGTGCCCATTGATCTTCGTCATCAACGACTTAAAAAAAACAAGTATGGTAAAACTTCCCTTTCTACAAAGAAAAGAATTTTGCAGCCAGTAATTTACTACAAATCTTAACATGTATTATAAATGTATTTATGCAGACATTCATGCAAGGAATTGTTGCTCTGTCACATCATGAATTGATCCTAACATAAACAGCCTTTTCTGTATTTACTTCAATCTAATACCTACCTATAATGTTTGGATTTGTCTGAAACTTAACATTTTATTTTAGAGACATTTTATTCCTACTCCTAATGAATAATCAGGAATATATATATATATATATTTATATGTATATATCCCCCCACCAACCCCAAATTCTTCAAAATTGAAAAGACTTCCAATCTAAGAAGTACTACCAGAGCACATCTCTTTCTTAATTACATAACACAGCTCCTAATGTTACTATAATATCCCAAACCTGTGATTGTTCAAGCGTTACCAAGTATAAAAGTTCACTAAGGCATGCACTGGCAAACAGGTAGAAGAAAAACAAGGACTTTTATACTTTCTAAAGTTTGAACCTTGAACCTACAGCACACAGTGACAACAGGGCCCTTGGGCTCCTCATCCCTGACAAAGCTATTAATCTACCTGAAATAGGTGAACTTCAGTGAAGCATTATCAAATAGGTAACAAGCTCCCTTTCAAATTAAAACCAGCCATGATGAAAAACAAGTTTGTTGACCTAGCTTGTTCACCATGAACCATGACACGTCAGTTAATAACTACCACCTGGGCAACTCAGGCTTCAACAACTAGTATTACAATGTTAGAAAGATTCAGAGACAAAAATATAGGGTTCATCCTGACAGACCACAGCTCATATTCAAATATTGTTGGCTAAAAGAAATCTTCAGGGAGGAAGAAAAAACTAAGAAATTCAAAAATCGTCGTCAGAAAGGATCATGATCTGGGGGTTACTCTAAATCAAAGAAAACAAAAAGTCTCTGAATTTGTGTGTATAATAGCAGGTGGTTTGGGGGAAAGGTTGACAGAGGTGGGAAGGGGAGAATGGGGAAGTATTTGCCATGCACATTAGGTTAGCAGTTATACTTACTAATTTAACAATAATTCCTCCTGATTTCTTGAAGCTTTCTAATATCTCTTTCTTATATTTTGACCACACGTACAGAAACTTTTTGCCTGAAGGAAAAAATGATTCTGATTCTGAGGTCGGGTGGGGAGAGGGATAGAGAAACTGGAGGAGACACTGTTGGAATCAGGATTTACATTTTGGTCAAGACTTTAAACCTCTCTGATTTATCCAAGCACTATTAACTTGCCAGGTATTTATCAGTTCCTTGTATTCCTGATCTAATTTTCTTAAAACTTAGTCATTTCTCCTGAGAATTTTAAACTTCGTTTTTTCTGTGAGGTTTGGCACAAGAACTAGTGTGTCTGTGAATGTGCACACACATGCACGTGCATGGGTGTGAAAGGTTGTATAAATGAGTATGAGTGTAAGAGTATGTTTTTAGTTTAGTTTTTACTTACTAATGTCATCAGATAATTCTACATCTTATTTTTATCGAAAGCTATCAAAATTCATTGGTTCAGTGTTTGACGGACTATGAGTACTTCCTACATTGTTGATTTATGGTCATTAAAATGCTGGGTTTCTAAAAATATGTAATAAAATATAACTAATGCAACTGTTCCAGAAGAAAGATTTCCTGGGTACTATTTTGCCTTCTGAACAGTGTTATACATTATGGATTATCTTCCAGTTAAACAAAAGATAGAGAGACAAACCAGTAATACCTCATTCCCCAGTAATACCAGCTAGTGAAGACTCTTTTGGGCTGTCTGTCCTTGCCTGTGAATGACAGTTAAGGAGACAATATGCACCTTAGAGACCCACCTCAAAGAGGCAGCTACCACTAGAGTCAGGCACCAGTGTTAAGAATAAACCTCAAGTTTTATGAAACCAGCACCAGGTGGTATATACTCTCTATATAGAATTCAACTAACGTGACTACAAGTATATTTTCACTTTGGCTATTCAGACCTAAAGTTTCTGCCAAAATACTTCAAGCAAAAGAAATAGCCTATGTTGCTAGTGATATTACAATCTGGATACAGTCTGAAAAGGAAAACAGGTAAGAACTGTGATTTTCCTAATGAATTCAGTCACCAGCAATGCTGCCCCTCAGTAGTTTGCCGTTAGCAGATTGTAAGGACTGAAAATTCCACAGAGTTCACAGTGCTTGGTATTTGTGTATCAAGGTGCAGGGTAAATATTAACTCACAGAGCCTGTCAGTTTTGCAGACATGTGTGGCTTATAAACTCCGACTTTGAGTCAGAATTCCTCACTAATTCCATTTTACTCTCTTTCCCAGGACAAGACTAACTAAGATTTACTTTCGTACAAAAGTTTGAGTCTAAATAAGAAGCTATTAACATCCAGGAAATACAAACTTCTAACCCCCACTTTCTCACTTATAATCCATTCTTTTCTTTAGATTAAATAATTCAAATTAAAATCACATTAATGTTTATCTGGCAGAATCAAAGAAAAGGTATATTTTAAAAACAGTTTCATGGAAAGATTTTTAAACTGCATCATAAATGTTCTGGTCTTCTAAGACAGAGTAAACCATAGACAAGTTAGCCTGCCTTAACTACTCTAGGTCACTATTATGGCCATTTATGATTGAACTGTGGTGCTATACAGCTCCCATATGTATAGAGAGCTGTTTGCCTCCAGAGGAAATAGTTAAGATTACAATTTCTTTTTCCATTTTTATATCTGATTTTGTAGGCTTTTTTAAAAATCTTCTCTTATTCTATAAGCTGACATGAAACTCTTACTCCAAGCTATTCTTTTTTTTTTCTTTGATTATAATATTTCCATTTTTATATCTGATTTTGTAGGCTTTTTTAAAAATCTTCTCTTATTCTATAAGCTGCCATGAAACTCTTACTCCAAGCTATTCTTTTTTTTTTTCTTTGATTATAATTTTTTTATTCCCTTTAAACTTGTTGCTTCTAATATAATGTTAGCCAGGAAACCAGATACACGAGCTAGAAGACAAAACTCATTGGTGAGGGTCTGTGGTTGTTGCCAACAAAAGAGGTACAGGAGTTTATCGTATACGTGACACACGGCTGCTTCTTTATTCATGACAATCTTCTGTATATATTTTGATCCACATCCCTGTTACCATAGTGCAAAATACATAAATAAGAGAAAAATCTATATCTTTACCAGGATAAATTGAAGTAGTTAACTGATAGGAGGGCATGGTCATAGAATAATATATTTAAGGTAAATTCAAGAATACAACACTCGGGAAATTAGGTAGTAGAGCTGCAGATTGTTTTGTTGATGTTGTTATCTTTGGGAAGTTAGTTTCTCTCACTAGTAGAAAAGTCCAAATTTTAATTCTCAACTAGATTTTCTTTATATTCATTGATCACTGGAGAGCCAGGATTGGACCAATAAATATTGTTTCACAGTTTTATTTGGTTTGTTTTTCCAAATTAAGTTGTTCCTATATTAACAAACAATACAGTCAAGCTGGGACTAAAGAAGACAGAGTGAGAGAGAAGCTATACTGCAAGAAAAGATACTGAATCAGAATGATAAATTCCTACTGATATCTAGAGATATGTGTAACACAGCAAGAAAAATTGATGAAAATCCTTGAGAAAGAGAAAAGGCTCATGCACAGTGTTCACAATCATGTACCTGAAATAACCAGTACAGGCAACTTGGTCGGTAGGTTAAACCTTGGAACAGGATAACCAGCAGTGCCATCAATGTTCCAGCAGCACCTGGATTTTACTACCTTCTCTGCGATGACATCCTTAAGATGTTTCCTAGGCACATACCAGGTAGGCTTCATCATGAAAACCAGATATGTTTTTTGAATTTACAAAACAAATTTTTACTCCCCTGGAGCACCCATTTCTCCCAAATACCCTAATGGTTCCCAAAGGATAAATAGGAATCAACTGGCATCTTGGTGGGATTATGGACTAGAGTTTAGATTACATATTACATTTTACAGGTATTCCTATGCCACACCATATAATCCTTCACATTGCAAGAGAGTTTATGGGCAAGAAATATACAAGATAATATTGTGCAACCCTTCTCCCAACAGGCCTCTAGACCATCATTAAGGACAACTATGACCCTGTCAGGACCAAAACCTTAGACTCAGCAGCACAGTTGTAACTAAACGACCAGATAAGTCTCTACCTACCTCTTTGCTACTCACAGTGGGGTCTTTGGATCGGCAGTACTGGCATTACCTGGGCTCTTGTTAGAAACCCAATATCTTAAGTCCCAGTCCAGATGTACTGGGTCAGTATGTGTGCATTTTAACAAGATATGAGAAGCACTGAACTATGGAGGGAAGAAAGAAAGAAAAGAAAAGAAAGAGCATCTAGAATGTTTTTCTATATTCCCTGTGCTGTTTTAGCAGCTTATATGCTTTTACTCAATGAACCCCCACAATAAACTCAATGAGGTAGGTAAAAAGACCATGGTTTTAAAGATATGAATAAAAGTCTAGTTTCTGTAAATACATGGAGATGTTTAAAATGTTATTGATGAGTGCAAATTGTCTTCCTTTCTGACACTCCTAGTTGGCATGCAGTAGTTCTTTAGGAAATCTCTGTGGGCAGCCATGAGGACCTTAGTCTGGGACGTTCCTCTCTTTATAACCTATTCTTGGCAAAGAAGCAATTGACAGAAATCAGACCAGATGCTCACCCTGGACTTCTTAGCAGGGAGGGAGGCTTTTCTGGGAAAATTGCAGGTCCACGAAGGGTGGACAAACTTTCAACCTCCACTTTTCTTTCCTCTCAGGGTGCATTTTACCTTGAAATTTGGGAATAACTGAAAAAGAGGATTTTCTTTTTGTCTGTTATTCCTGGTAATGGTCCAAGAGTAAAATAATTTCAGTAATAAAATCAAAATAAACTTTGTTACTTCAGCATGAGACAGAAAAAGAGAGAGAGAGAGAGAAGAAGGGAAAAAGGGAAAATTCCAAATCAGATGGCTTTAAAACTCTACTTTTTAAGACTTTGAATATCCATCACCTTTTAGGAATGAATGAATGAAAGGGGGAAAATGCTCTTTTGCTTATTATTTTCATGTTCATCTTGAGCATGGAATATTGCATATCCTGTGATAGGAAAAAAATTCTAAAGAAATTAGAATATTCAGTCCCTAGAACACAGACCTACCTCATAGTTTGTTTCTTTTTATTTGACATAAGTCATATACTATGGAATTTAATCAAGTAAAACAATTGTCAAAATCTGTTCTTTGAGGATTTGAACTCCCTCTTTTATCCCACTACATAATAATTACCAACAGAAAATATATTTTATTGCCTGGAATACAAATACTAAATGTCTCTCCATTGTTAGAACTGACACTGTAGATGTGATAAAGAGCCTGTTTTTATTAATTTTTTTAACATTTCTATAACATTGGGATTCATTTTAGAACCCCTGAGAGGAATTGTCAGATTATTTTGATTGATAAGCAACAAAAAGTACACTCTGCAATTTCCTCAGTTACCTTTAAATTACTATTTATAAACATTTTATCTGTTGCTATAAAGCAACCATAAGGTGTATGTAAAAAGATTCAACAATAAATGTTTTACATTTTTATGTTTTACAGTGATCTTTAAATTAAGAGAATATTTTTCATACCATAATAATTCCCGGATTTGAAGCAGAAAACCTCCATTGTAATTTTCGTTTTGTGCCCATCGTAAGTTTCACATTAAACTCTAAGAATCAACCATGATTATTGCTGACATCTTTGTTCAATGAGCCTCTGAGATTTTATGCAAAGCCCTGAAAACTTCACCCAGGGTATCATTAAATTAGGCAAGCCTGGTTTTCCTCTGTGTTTACTAACTGAAGCACATAGTCTCTGAACTTAGAAATACATGCCTGGCTAGGCAGTCATGCCTGGTTTTCACAATTTATCATTCCTTTTAATAGCTTTCTTTTAATCCCAATGAAATACTCTGTCTCTTAATTTCACGTGAATATCCTTTACCTGGGAATGTGGAAGAAAAATGATAACGCTCGTTTAAAATTAATTTCTTACTTTTCCCTCAGTGCAGTGTATCTAAAGAAGCAAAACTTATTGAATCAAGTTTAATGACATAATAAATTCTTCCTTTCCGACAACGCTGAGGCTTAATTCACTAGTGCACTTTAAGCTTTTGCCTTTAGCGTCTGATGGGTCATTAGTCTGTATGTAATCCAGCAACTGGACTCCTCTGAGTCTAAACTAAATCAGCAAGCACCAAATCAGTAGTTTCTGAAATATGACTGGTAGGTCAAGTGTCCTCAAAAAGAGTGCCTGGGGCATCCTAGATGCAGAATAGGGCATGACAAGCAACAAACTAGGACAGAATTTGATGCTGGCATTCACTAAAGACTTCATTCATTCTAACTCACTAAACAACTGTTCTTCAAATGATTTGATTTCTACTATTGATGTTTTCTAGCAGTAGGTCATGCAATAAAATAGGTTGGTATGTACCAACAGGCTTAACATACATGCCATCGAGTTGAACATATTCTAATCACATTTTTGCCCCAAGAATCTTTGCCTAATATCAAAAAAAAAGAATAGGCCATTAGGCCATGAAATCACGATCAGTCATCCTAGACCAAAACAGGCTAATTACTGTACATCAATCTCACTATAAAATATGCTCTCTGCTGGGTCAAATTAGGCTCCTTTCTTTAAGAGCATCTTCTATGGCTGAAAAATAAAAATAGAGATATCACTAATATTTTTCCTGAATTACATATAAGAGTTGGGAAAACCATTTTTATACCCTATCTCGAGTGGGTGAAATAGCCAGCCTACCCAATCTACCTTAGTCCTGCTATTGTGCTGTACTCATTTATTCATTCAAATGATGCTGGAAATAGAGGTAAAGTCTGCAGTTGCTGCCATTAAGGATTAAACCACTAATTTTAGATAAGAGATATAATGATGTAATTTTGCCTACATCATTAACATCATCTTTTCTTTTTAGAGAATTTAACATTTTATAGTTTTGTTTGTTTTGGTGCCTGGTCAGTATGGGGATCTGAACCCTTGAACTTGGTATTATAATACTGCCTCTAACCAACTGAGCTAACCAGGAACCAAGAGGTGCTAACGCCCTTTGTATTGGTCACTTTCACCAAAAGAGGGGAATTGTTAAATAAAAATTATAGTAAGCCATCTTTTTGGACTAAGTTCCTGTACTAGGTCCCAGAAGGCCAGACTAAAAATCATAAAAGAGTCACCCCTGCTAAGTTTCATGTCACTTTTAGGCTGTGATCTGACCTTCCAAGAAGTCAGGAGAAGGGTGACAGTCAATTTCCCAAACAGAATAGTTTAAATCTTCAACAGGTATCATGCTGAAGTTCCCTCTGCTTAGATTCTTACACAAAAGAGACAGTCTGAAGTAAGCTGATGTTATTTTTCTATTTATCTGTCTTCCTGTTTCCACCTTACAAGGAAAGTAACTTTGAAATGACCAATCTGCTTTTTGTTCTTTGTGTCTACTTTCTTTGGCCTTTTTCTGTCTATAAAACCAACTTCCAAAAAATAAATTTTAAAAAAACCCTTGCTCTGTCTGGCTCATTGAAACACTTATTCTATTTTGTGGAATAGCATGTTGCCCGATTCTAGAATTACAGTAAAGCCAATTGAGATCTCCAACTAAGAAATAAATTAATTAATTAACATAAAACACACAAGATGACACTAGATATAATTCAGGTCTGATATTACACATGGAGCAATAGACAAAAAAAAAAAAAAAAACCAACCTCTCCTCAGCTTCTAAAATGGGATTTTCAATGTTCTATAAAAAAAACACTTTGTCTCACTTCATCATGGTGTCATCTTCCTAGAGGAACTTGGTAGAAAGACTCTACCCAATAGTTCGATTGAATCACTTTCTTTAGAAACTTGAAAGCCAGCATCTAAAATTGCTGGTGGTCTTGAAAGCCAGCATCTAAAATTGCTGGTGGGCCATGGTCCCTGTGAACAGGTGGAGAAGCAGCAAGGGCCAGGGCAGCAGGAACAGATTCAGAGAGTACAGATTCTGAAAGGAAGGTGGCCGTGAGAGCACGAGAAGGGAGCAGAGAGAAAAGTAGGGAGTCTGAAAGAGAAGTGAGTAGTGTTAGAAGCAGAAGGACAGAGGAAGCAAGAAAGGAAGGGCAAAAGGAGAAGAGAAATTCAAGAGTGGGTGGGAGGAAGAACAAGTGAGAAGAGCATTAAACTACAGCACATGAGAAGCTGAAACCCATGAAATTAGCATATTGAAAATAATCCACTGCTTCCTTACAGAGAAAACAGTGGTTGGATCAAGTTGTAGGGCCTTGTAGATGAGGAGGCCAAGGGACACTTTGTGGTAGGCAGCCTTTGAAATGGCTCTCAACACTCCCTGACCCTGTATTCTCGTCCAAGTGCAATCCCCTCCCACTGCATGTGGGCTGGACCTAGTGACTCACAAGAGAATACAGCAAAATCGACACGTTGTCCCTTCCAAGATTACAAAAAGTTACAAAGGTTTTCATCTTGCTCACCTCTTTCTTGCTTTCTCTCACTTGCTCTCTGTGAGCACCATCACCTGCTGGATTATGAGCTGTCCTATGGAAAGAGCCACGTGAAAAGGAACTGCAGGGAGCCTCTGGCCAATAGCCAGTGAGGAAATGGAGGCCTCAGTCCAACGTCTCCCAAAGAACTGAGTTCTGCTGACAACTACCAGATTAGCTGGAAGCTAATCCTCCCTCAGATGAGCCTTTAGATGAGGCCACAAACCCTGGCCAACACCTTGATTTCCCAAAGAACTGAGTTCTGCTGACAACTACCAGATTAGCTGGAAGCTAATCCTCCCTCAGACGAGCCTTTAGATGAGGCCACAAACCCTGGCCAACACCTTGATTGTAGCATTGTGAGAGTCCCTGAAATAGAAGCACCTAAGCCACCTATGGATTCTGGATCCAAAGAAACACAAAATAATATATATTTGTTGTTCGAAACTGCAAAGTTTTAGGGCAATTTGTTATGCAACAATGAATAACTGATACATACATTTAATATAAAAATGCCAACTTTGATCAGGATTAGCCCTAGGTCAGTAAGTGGAACACTAAGGCAACCCTAAAAGATTTAATAGTAGAATTATGAAGACCCAACCTATGATAAAGATAAGAACATGATTTAAATTAGTCAGCAAATCCTACCTTATGTTTCACACAGAAACCTGGGTTTGATCAGGTACTTACTAACTGTGAGATATGGCTAAGTCATTTAACCTCTCTGAAACAAAATCTTCATATCTTGAAAATGGGGCTAATAATTATATCTACTTGCCATGACTGTCATGAGACTGGCTTGAGGTCACATAATTGAAGCTGCTTTGGAAACTATAAAACCAGTCATAATGTAAGTACCGAGGAGACCACTAGTCCCACTCATGGGATTTCTCCAGGCTAATAACCTTTTAAATATTTGCAACTCCTTAAAAAGTATTTCCTCTTTTTTATGAGGCAAGAGATAACATCTCTCTACTTGTAAAGTTTTGCCACAATTGAAAATATCTTAAATTTTTAGCTTTTTTTCCCCCCTCCAAATTGAATGCTTTATTCTATTAACTGGTCGTTTCGTGTGCACTGAAAATTTAGTCAAATAATTCTAAGATTTTTTTTATTTTAAAGATGTATGTCTTAGGTGAGGTTCCTAGAAACAGAGTCTGAGATAGGAATTCTTGGTCACATGACATGTTGGGGGAATATTCTCAGGAAAAGGGGAGGGAGGGATGGGGGAAGGATGTTGGTTGGGAATGGGGGTTCAGTAAGAAGATGGTTTCAGTTCATCCTGAATCTCCGGAGCACAAACCACGCCACAGCATTAGGTCCACCTGGAGGCAGAGCCTGGCCCCTTATTAGCTTCTTCCCCCTCCCCGAGCCCCTTCCCAGTCAGTCATTGGCCAGAGGACAAGTCTCCAGAGAAAGAGGCAGCTGTGAGCTCACCAGCCACACTGGAAGAAACTGGAGAAAGCAGGTACCAGCCACTAAAGGGGATCTATGCAGGGTACCAACAGCATCTACTACAGGCTATATATATTTCATGGCTTTTTTATGGCATTGGATCATCATTTTTGCAAATAGGTCTTGATATGCTAAACAGTCTTTGCATTTGATCGGTTTATACCAGCCATGTTCAATGAGACAGTGGCACGAGCAGCAGTATGGAAAAATAAAGATCTGTCTCTAATCAGAGTTGTAAAACTCAGTTCAACTCAGATAAAAGCAAGGGGTCATTGGGAGAGTTTCTTCCTCCTAAAATACAACCGTTAAGAAATATATACAAGAGGCATCTAAGCAAGGCTGAGACAGGGAAGGCAGCCGGGGAGCAACAGTTCCTCAACTACCCCAAGTCAGGGCAGGGGAGGGGGAGGCTGGAAGAGCAGGAGGAGGGAAGGAGCTGTTAACTCAGGCTCCTGGGAGAAGCAAAGGCAAGAGAAGTCCCAGCCAGTGCCCAACAGGGCCACGGAGGGACGGAAAGGGAAAAGAGATTCTTGCAGCGTGAGAGGAACACTGAAGAAAGGACTAGCTCTAAGCAGCTGAGAACCACAGGAGAGTCCTCACCACATCTTCTGATGGAGCACAACTCTGATTTTTCCCATCAAGCTTTTCTCTGTTTCTCAAATCTGACATGGCCCACTTTTTTCCCTGTAAATTGTTTACATTTGAAAAGCTCAATCATGAAACAGAAGATGGTAAAACTTCTGTTTATCCAATGGTTATTACTAACACTTCAGCTGGAGCTTCCTGAAACATTATTGCTCTTGGTTGCATGGATGGGGTCGGGGCGGGGTGGGGGATAGCGGGGAGTACATGTCCAAAAATGTAATTTGACATCAGTTGCCTGGAAGAAGTTCTGAAGCATCAAAATGCATGGCAGGCTTTATACAGGAGCTCAACGGGAAAGTGGAATCTGGGGTTTATACACTATCCAGAGCTCTCAGCCCTCTCTCCTAAGATGGATGTATGATCTTTGCCAATCCTCCTTTGTGTTTCTGACATTAATTAATTGTGGCTTTTTTAGTATAATCTGAAAAAAGATGGGAGATTCTCGTGAATAAAACACCACAGTGGCAATACTATTTCAACCAGAATTCAGTCTATTTCCATTATTCTCAAACATAGCTTACCACTTTTTAAAACTATTTCAACTAGGGAATGTTTATGCATGATAAAACTGAAATGTAAACGTGGGTTTAAGGTGATTGCTCAGCTTGCTTTATATAACAAAATATCTGCCGGTTTTTAAACTTATATTGAAACAGTATGTTAAATTCAGTTCTGACAGCATATAAAGATAGTGGCTTTCCTAGATACATAAGCAAAGTCTTTTTTATGAGCTCATAAAGGCTAGACTTAAGGAATATTTAAGTAGTGGGTAATTCATAGAACAATATCTTCAGTCATTTAGCTAACATAGAGGGCAACCACAATTTATTCTTCTTAGGTCTCTTCCTCTCGTTTTTCTTATATTCTTAGGAGGTGAAAGGTATTTAGAAAAAAACAAAATACATTTTTTTATTATTATTGAACTATCAAAGATATGCTGTCTTTTGGGGCTCACTTCACTTTCTCATTCTGTTTATGTGAACCCACTTCAGAGACAATGGTGAAATGAACCCAAAAGGCCAACTTACTATTTGCATTATAAATGGAGACACAAAAGGATATTTTAAAACTTTTGGTTGATCTGGCATATCAAAGATTTCTTTCTAAGCTACTTCAGTGACCGCATTGAAGTAAACTGAAAGCAATAGCTTAAAAGTGGCTAAAAAAAAGTCATAAAACGAACCAGCTTATTTCCTTGGAAATCTTCAGTTTACTCTTCAAACCCCTCCCTTCTGAATTGCTTCTCTTTCTTACCCTCTTCTCTTTTTTGCAAGACTCAACAAGGAGGAAATTCGGAGTTTTCTGAATTCGCGTGTTAAGCTAGTTCTCACCAGAGTGCCCTGTCAAATTCTCTGCACTAAAACTTGCAGCAAGTAGCCTGACTCCCATGTTTTCTTCTACTGAGCTAATTTTCAACACTGCAGCCTTGGCCCTCACCAGGCGCTGGGCAACATCTGCCATTTTCCTCTGCTTCATGAAAGACCCAGTAAAATGACAAGTCATAAGAGTGTCTACATTAGAGTCCATATAAGTGAGGCTGAGAAGACTTAAACCAGAAGTTGCCTGGTCTGAACAGTAGCTATAGATTTCTTAACTTCCCCTTTGACCTTCATAGATCTGTGGATTTTATTTTCTGTTTTCAAGATGGAGGCCAAGACCTTCCTAAGAATCACAGGAAAGTTTAAATGAGCCGTGGATGAGTGGTGATACAAAGCTGTTAAATAACCACTTGACATGAATCCTCTGTGGGCTCCTGTGAACCAAGCCCGGGAAGAGGCTCCAGCTGCCATGTTCCTGGCAGAGCCTGTGGAAGAACCTGGACTCCTCCTTTTTAGCATTATCCCGGGCAAGTAATGGACTCTTCCTGAGCTCAGAGGATTAAGAAGTGTAAAATACTCACAGAGTATGAGGCTTTATTATCAGAACATAATGGAGAAAGCAAAGAGCTTAAATCACTAAATTCTTAGAAGTAAAATACAGACTATTACTGAGTTTGTCTGGACAATAAGGTATCTCTAACATGGAAAATTATGCCCGTATTTGACCATTTGTCATTTCACAGTATTGTTTTAACTAGGTCCTTTTTGGAGAAGATATCTGCTTCTCCTTTTACGGTGTTAAGAGTATTTAAGCTAGATTAATATATTTAACAAACAAGGGTCTTCAAAAAGTTCGTGGAAAAATTTTTATTCTCTTTTAATTCTATTTTCCCATGGAGTTTTTGAAGTACCCTTATATGTCCACCCACAGTATCAAGCCCCTATAAAAGTATCCCAAATTTTGCTTTTTTCCACAATTCATCATAATTTACACTGATAGAAAAATAGTTCATCTGGGAACAGGTATCTGTCTCTCTGCTCTGGTTGGTCTTTGAAGTAGCAAAACTCCATGGATATGAAGAGTTGAGGACATAGAGGTCTGGTTATCATTTCACCAACTACCGACTATTTTAGTGTTACATTTTGGAAATTTAGACAATCTCAATTCTCACCTTCCAAACATCCACCCCTCCACACACCCTAACCACCATCAAAAAAAAAAGAAGAAGAAAGAAAAAGGAAAAAGTAGCAAAATATCTTCATGGATTCAGTAAAATAATATTAACATTAAATATTGGATAACACTGGTGAAGAGAGATGCTAGCAATGACATTTAACAATATGGAGCTTATCAGACCACAGGTACATCTGTCTCATTAAGTTAGGGAATATAATACATAATAATTTCAGCTTCACAATGAAATACATTTCTTTA
Organism: Galeopterus variegatus; assembly: GCF_000696425.1. Lineage (NCBI taxonomy): Eukaryota > Metazoa > Chordata > Mammalia > Dermoptera > Cynocephalidae > Galeopterus > Galeopterus variegatus. The sequence continues at coordinate 769,110 of NW_007726215.1, read as the reverse complement.
GGGCAGTTAGACTCTTGATTTGGGTTTGCAAATTTACTGTCTATTCTTGAACTATAATGAAAAATTTGCTTCCTAGTTAAGCCTAGAATATTTAAAGTTACCTGTCAAATTGTTTTAGTATTTTCTTAAGCAAATCAGTCCCTTGGAAATGCATCCATGTGTCACTAACTTTGGTGTCATACCTAGCTAAATGGAAGCCACAATATGAGCTTCAACTGTGAATTTTCAATGCATTTATTCATTGTCTATCTATTTGCCAACTTTTCCAAACTGCAAGTTCATTAAAATCATCGAAATTGGTATTTTCTTGAGGCTTCATATAGCCTCAACTTATATTTGGCAATGACTCATTCTAGAGGAAAACTTTAGTAATGTTCTATTATTGCCACATATTCCTGTGCCCGTGTTAGAAACACCTCAGTATCTTTCCCTCTCTGCCACCACCTCCTACCTACTTCCTCTAGACTTATGAGACTCAGGCCATGTTATAATGACCTTGGCTGAATTTCACTAAGACTTCTTTCCAGTGTCACCACTAAGTCCTCCTGAAAACACACCTCCCTTGAATTGCCCATCTAAACTTCTCAGGGGAAGCCTGCCCTGCATAAAAAGGAAACAAACAAAAATTCATAGTAATGCAAAGGAGGCCAGAACTATTATATTTGAACAACCCTATTCCGGTCTTAACCCCAGCTGGCATTTCTGTAAATTGTCCATTTAAACAACCAACCATTTGCTGAGGTCATAAATGATGTTGAATTTGGGTGGGGGATTGGGGTGGGGAGGGCTTCCTGCTAGTTCTTAATAAATAATTACTACAGGAATAATAATAAGACTTTATCAACACTATTAAGATCTATTCAGTTAAACAGTTTAATTGACTTTGAAAAATGAAAGAAAACAGAAAAAAAAAAACAATAAAAGTGCTTGACACTTTTAAAAGCAAATAACAAGAAAGAAGGTAAGCCATTGACTTGCCAGGAAAATGAGGTTTCCCAGGAATTATCTCTGTATTAATTTTTAGGGTAAGAAATTTAAAAATATAAGAAGTTATTTCAAATTAACATTTTACTTACTCTCTTCACTGCCATGAGACTGAGGCATTGTCAAATGCAAAAGACATTTTTTTACAAAAAAAGAATTTAAAATATTCTATTTTCCTTTTGAGAAGAATTTACCAGACTTCCTAATCAGTATAGTTTAAAAGTTTAGTTGGTATAATTTCTTTAGTTTCCATATAAATTAGAAATCAAAATGTCACTTATAAATCTTTATATTTAAACAAACTTGTTCAGCAAATACAGAGGTATTGGAAAATATTGGTCTGCGAAATTTTATATATTTTAAAATGATGAAAGAAAGATATTTTTGGAAGAAAAATTCCCATTCCTCCACCCAGGAAAGAAACATGTTATTGATGGAGACATTTAATTAGATGGGTATGTACTGACAAGTGCTAATCCCTATGAATATAATAAGGCAAGTCTGATTCTGATGATAACATTTTATTGTTCATTTATAATACTGTTTGAAATAATCCTAGATTTTATTTAAACTCTAAAAATTTCAAAAAGCAATGAAGTCGAGAATAGACCATGTTGTAAGAGCAGGCTGCTTTTAGTGTGCCTGATAAAAATGACAATCCCTCCCCCCATCAGGTGCCACACACCGGAGTGGGTTTTCCTGTTTTTCTGATGCATGCTTTTCTTCCCATATTAACAATAAAAGTTTGTTGTACTATCTGCCTGCAGAAGTTCCTTCCTGAGCACAAGTGTGTCTTATCTATTGAGAAATTCTGACACCAGGTAGACAGTTGTTTATGTCAAAAACATCTCTCTTAGGCAGATAACTGAGTGTTTTAAGAACCTAGATAAAGAGCAAGTTCTCTGTGCAAATATACAAAACACTGCTAATATAAGATAGCTTTTTTTTCTAGAAAGACTTCTTACTACGCATTTCTGTGATAGACATTTCTACATGCAACCTTGACATGTCCATGTTTTTAAAGCTCCTCAACAATTGCCCACCCATTTAACCCCTATAAGGTTTACCTCTGCTTATTTTCCACAATCCAGTCAAGAAAAACCAAAAGGTTGATTGCTATTGCCTAAGTGCTTCTTGCTTTCTTCCACCTTTTTTTATGCAGGGGCCATGCCAGGAAAAAAATAATAATAATAAAAATAATACATACAGGGGCCGGCCCGGTGGTGCACTGCTACAGTGCGCCGCTTGGGAGCGCGGCGGCGCTCCCGCTGAGGGTTCGGATCCCACAACAGACCGGTTCCCGCTCACTGGCTGAGCGAGGGGCGGGCGCAGCACCAAGGGTTGCGATCCCGTTGCCGGTCCCGGTCCGGTACGGGCAGGACACTGAGGGTTGCAGTCCGTTGCCGGACACGAAAAAAGGAAAAATAAATAAATAAATAAATAATACATACAAAGCCATTTACCTTTGCTCTTTCCCCACCTCGGTCAGGGCTGACAGTCACCTTTTGCTGCTTACCTGCCCCCAACCTGCTTGCTGTGCCATGCCAAGTTGCCACCACGCTGCTCCTGCTCCTGAAAGCAGTAAGATAAGCTAACTTAGGTTCATGTGTTAAAACATTCCTGGTCTACAGTTCCAGGTAACTAAATATCTTGTCCCAATTCAAATTTCCAAATCAACAGGTATGACTTCAATAACCCATGCATTATTTCTTAAACACTGAGTATGTGCTGGACGTCAAGAGAGTAAGAGATTATTACATAGATAAGCACGAGATTCCCTTGTTGCATGGTGCTCGGAATCAGGGGAAGTCAGTGGATAAGGGCAGTGTGGTAAACGCTGAGATAGGCACATGCACAGGATGCCATGAGAAAATGGAGATGAGGTCTTAACCCACCTGGTGCAGTCAGGGGAGGGGCTGAGAAAGACACCTTAAGGTCGGGACTCTCATGACATGGTGTAAAACAAGGAGTAAGGCAGGTGACAAAGGGTGAGGACAGTCCGAAGCCTGGGCAAAATTATAGAGGTGGACTATGAGGATGGGCAGCAGGAAGAAGCTTCTGCTTTTGATCTGGCATTGGGATCTCAAGCCAATGGAAGAGATATTTTTAGTCAAGTGAGGATTGTGATGGTAAATACCCTCACAGTCAACCCTTGTAAAGCAGCAATTTCCTTTTTTGAGAATGACACCAGCCCTAACTTCAGGATTTCCCTTCCCCTTGAAAAGATTCCTCCAAGGTAGAGGGTACTTCAAAAAGTTCATGCCAAGATTCATATTATCTTTTAATGCTCTTTTTGCCATGAATATTTGGAAGTACGCTTACATGTTCTTCCTCTCCTTTAGAACCTGATGTACTTGGAGACCCTTCCTTAACTTAAAGTAGTCCTTCCATTCCATCAGATTTAATTGGTTCATATAATTATTTGTAGCAATTTTAACATCATTCTCAGTTATTAACTTGCCTCCCTCACAACACTTTCGGGCAGGAGACTTGAGAACTATTTCTTTCTCTTCCACCTTTCAGAACATTTTAGAGCTCCATAAATGCTGTTAATTTGTGGTCTGATTTAGCATCTTCATAAACAATAGCCAACAGTTATTTTTTCATAATTGTTTCTCAGGCAATACTTTCAAGATAGAGATACCAGCAAAGTAATTCACCACAGGAGTGAAGTGGCCAAGGTCAAGATACAAAGTAGTAAAAAAAACCTGGAGATCCCTTGAATGCCTATAATGGATCAAGAGTTCTGTACCCATTAACTCATTTAATCTTCACAGCATCAGTATAATTGCTGCTATTTTATAGATGAGAAAACTGAGTCTCCGAGATTAATTTGCCCTGGTCAGGAACATTAGAGAAAGCTAACCTGCAGAAGAGAACTGTGAGAGTCAAGAGTGACTAGGACTTAACCATGGGAAGAAAGGAGGAAAGACTCTTTCTGGTACAAGAGAGTGACTTTTGCATGCTCATGCAATGACTGGCAGCTGTCCCCTAAATAGCTTCAGGATGGGGGCTGGTAACCAGAAAGACCAACGCACGATTAGAGATTTGGGACTTTCAGCCCTGTCTCCCAACCTCAAAGGAGGGAAGGGGACTGAAAGTTAAGTTGATCACCAATGTTTAATGGAAGCTTCATGAAGCCTACGTAAGAACCCAAAAGGACAGGGTTTGCAGAGATTCCAGTTGGTGAACAGGAACATATCCATTTGCCAGGAGCAGGGCACGTGCCAACTCCCAGAACTGAAGCTCCTGGCTTAGAAACCGTCCATGCCTCACCCTATGGATCTCTTCATCTGGCTGTATCCTTTAAAATATCCTTTATAACAAAAGTGTAAACTTTTTTAAAAAAATGTTTACAGTCCAAAAATTTTAAATCCATGAGCTCAAAATAATACAATTTAAATACACAAACACAGATCTTATTGGTCCCCTTTGAAAAATGCTGGAAAATAAATTAAAAACTGGCAAATAAAGAGTTAAATCTAGTATGTATTCTGAGCTCCATATACAAATAATAATGAATATATATTCCTTCAGGTTAATAAAGTATGGAAAGTGTCTCTTAATAGAAATACTTCAGCTACTAGGTGAAAAAGAAATTATATTAATAGAATTAATATATTGCAGCTTCTAATGAATTAAGGGACCTGAACAATGTTCAATAATGGCTACTAATATCACACACACCAAAAAAAGAGACAATCAGGCAGTTTGCCTCCTAATAAAAATACACTACACATCTATGAAGTACATTTGCCAAAAAAAAAAAAAAAAAAAAAAACCTGAGTCTAATTGTGCCTTTAGGTATCAATTTACAGGAAATGGAAGAGACTGAGGAACATGTCAAAAGATAACACAAAAATTTAATCATTAAGATCAGAAAATTCACAGAAAAAATGACCCAGTTTCTTTACCAAATAGTTTTTTTAAAAAAAGAAAGAAAAGAAGAAAGATAGATGGAAACCTATAGATTAAAAGAGACTTAGACATATTCACCAGTAGCTGTCTATGGACCTTGTTAAGATCTAGATTCAATTCAAGCAAGTTGTTAAAAAATATAAATGGGGCAAGTGTAGAAACCTAAACCTTGACTTGCTACTGAATGCAATTGAGAAATTTTTGTTAGTTTTTTAGGTGTATTAGTAATATTGCAGTTGCCTTCTAAATAAAAAGAGTCCTTAAATTTTAATGATATATTGGGAAATATTTACAGATGAAATTGTGTAATTGTGTAATTCTTTGCCTCAAAGAATCTTGTTAAAACAAGATTAAATGAAGATAGAGATGAGACAAGACTGGCCACACATTAATGGTGGAATCTTGATGATGGAAACATGGAGATTCTTTGTACTCTTTACTATAGTTCTCTATGTTTATAGTAAATTTCATATGATTTATTGTTAACACAGTAATAACAGTAAGTCTTTTAAATCCTTTCTCTTCCCCTTGCCCCTCTTTCTAGCACTCTCTTTTAAAGGCTCAGTAGTAGAAAAACAACCATTCGAGGTTATCCTCCATCAGGAAAAAGGGGTTATCTCAGCCATGGGCTGCCCTTGCTTCAATTATCATCCTCCCTCTTTCTGGGCAAGGTAGTTCTTAACCAAAATGTAGTTCGGCCAACTCTGAAATATGCTAGCAGAAGACATATATTTTTCAGCCCTGACCTTAGGCAGCCTAAAAAGTGCACACCCTTCAAAACAATTAAGATTACACCCTGTCACACCCCTTCCTCATTTTTTAACTTCACTTTTTACCATTCTGCATTTTGACATCATGGACATTTACAATGATCAGCAAGGACACAGTCTTTCTCCATAGTAACTGTAAGTTTACTTACTGTTTATTTAGAAAAGCCCAGAGCTGATGGCATGCAAATTTAAACGGGACCTTCAGGATCATCGGGTCCAGGCCTCTCACTTCCCAGAGGCAGTAAGTTAGAGCCTGATCAGTAAGGGGACTTGCCCAAAACACATGGTGAAGAGAAGTGCCAGACCTGGGCATTGGAAAATTACAAACACAGCTTTCCTCACCAACTCTCTAATCCTCCAATAACAGAGGCTCACTCAGAACTAAGATTTTATCATTCATTTGAGTCAATGCATCCCCAAAATGTGTAATCCTAAACAACGTGGCTGAGTCCCTTAAGTCGGCCCTTCTTCCCCTGTCTAGCGAGATAGCACTGGTAATGAGCAATGACAGGTCCTGGCCGAGGCTGAAGAGCTCAGAGCTTGGAGGTGCTGAGCGGATGGCCCTGTGAGCACGGCAAGGTGGGCCCTGTTTCCATGTTTTCTCATCTACTGAAAGATGCCAAGTTTGCTTTGAGCCTATGATGTTGAACATTTCTTTTCTTTTGACCCTATTTTAGTCCTTGCATAGTTTTCTTGATTTTATTTATAGTTTTAGAAAGACTTGTGTGTAAAAAAAAAATTACTAGTGCACATTTTAAATCCTGTCTTCCTCCCACTTGACACTAAACAGATACAAAGATGAATAAAATTACCATCCTTAATTAGTGCTCTGGCATCAATGACCACTGAAAATAATGTAAAAATTTCTTCTGTGTTAATTTCCCATAAATGCACTAAATGGCTCCCATTTCATTCTATAAGTTTTATAGTTTTCCAAGAAAGCCATGCCCAAGAATAATAAGCAAATTGCCCAAGGTCTCAGAAGTGGTAAGGACATTAACAAGAGCTAAGCCCAAGTCTAGCTGACCCCAAAACCCATCCCTTCCATGCAGCTCCAGACAGAGGCAAGTCCCAGCTGGGTGTCTTTCTTAGCTCAGAGGCAATAGCAATCTTCCCAGAAAGGCACCAGCAGGACCTTAAGGCCATCTGTTCTTTAATTCCCCTTCATGATCCTCCAGTGAAAAGGCCAAAATAAGATCTGTGCTTTTTAGAGAGAGAGCTGTAAAATGGCTGTGGGAGAACAGCTCAGAGTGAACCTGATATTGGGTGTGTGTAAATGGTTCAGGACTCTGCTGTTGAGTGACCATGAGTCATCCAGAACACGGTGAGGCTCCAACATAAACCATGTCCTCAGGCCTCACCCTCAGCCCTGCCACAAGCTTATTCACACACGATGTGCCAGCCTGGCACCCAAAACCCCCAGATCATCCGTGAGTCAGAGCTCATTACATGGAACTCTTCAGACTTGCTATGCTGATGTTTGGCCATGAGATTCTTAGTTGAACCAAGAAGAGGAGCATGAGAAGTGAGGGGGCCAAGCTGTTACCTATGCAGGAAAGGATATGAAGCAGGACCAAAGGCACCAAGAAGAAAGTGTTCCAAGTCTACCTCTTCCTAGAGGAAGCCACAGGCTACAGAGCCAGACTGCTGGGTTTTAAGCCCAGTTCTGTCCTTCAGCATGTATGTGATCTGGGGCATATCACCCCCTGCCTCAGTTTCCTCATCAATAACATGCAAGTAAAATAGCTTATACAATAGGGCATACTGTTGTTAGAAGAGTGACACCCAAAATGTATATATATACAAGTACTATAATGTGTGTGTGTGTATATATATATATAATATATATATATATATATATGTATAAATGTGTGTGTATATATATAGTCCTTTGCCTTCAGAATACCTTCACTTAAAACCATCTTGTTGTTAGAAGAGTGACACCCAAAATGTATATATATACAAGTACTATAATGTGTGTGTGTGTGTATATATATATAATATATATATATATATGTATAAATGTGTGTGTATATATATAGTCCTTTGCCTTCAGAATACCTTCACTTAAAACCATCTTTGTCACTGATATATAAACCATGAAGTTTACCCCATCAACTCATTGCAAAAAGATGATCATGGAACTATATTCAGATACCTTTGTTTATTACAAGCTTGCTCAATATTTGATATCTGGAGATGGGAAACAAAATAATTTGGAAATTATTTTGAAATATAAAATTATTGAAATAGTAACCAGTATAAACTTCAATGTTATCTTCAGGGAGTTTAAAATTATAATCTTTAATAAGTGACTTTTTCATATAATTCTATCCTAGAACTATGTCTACGTATTTTTTCTCTAACTTTTGGGTTCATGAGCTTATTTATCTTCTAGCTAAAGTTCAAAATCTAATTTCTAACACAGGTTACTTACTGCAATAAACTCTGCAAGCTTTAAAATGACAGGTTGAAAGATACAATTTTTTAGAGTTATGAATTAATAGCTATATATGTCAAAGACTTTGAAAGTGCCAACTTTTTCATATTTATAGATATATTATTGAAATGATAAAAAATGAACTGCGGAAAGAGGAAAGAACTGAGAACCACATATAATGAATCAAACATACTTAACAAGACATGTACAGACACTTTGGTGTGCATCTCTTTTATTACATTACATTAATCAAATACTGCTAAAGACATCCATCTGAGCAAAGTGTCACGATGATATTCTATGAAAACATTCTTTTGAAAAGAGTTCGTCCTGACAGCCATATCAACTATATTGTCTTAAGTGATTGCCAGACCCACACTTCTCAGAAATTAAGACAATTTATGTATATGCCTCTTGAGCTCTCCTTTCCCCCCACCCGCTTCCTCACCACTACCACCACCACCCCCGCTGAGGCTAGCTTTTTAAAAGAAAAGAATTTAATTGGAGAAAGGGCACAAACTCTAATAAGGACTCATAAAAATCTTGGTGTAAATGATTTTTGAAAAAAAAAAAATTAAAGCATGGCATCAATTCATTTAGTTTTTAAGTTTTCACAAATTATAATAGGAAATTTCTGGTTATTTAGTAAAGTAATTCATCTGACCTTAAGAAGATTCTTCCTAATATAACACAGACCTCATGGTTGCACATAGTTATGATGAACTATCTTTTCATTTTCATGCTGATAAACCACCTAAGAATTGCAATTTTTATAAGCAATTGTTCATAATATATGTTTGGATTTCTCTGTTTAAAGTCAATTAGAGCCCTATTTTATGGAAAAGTAAATCTATCACTTAATATTCCATTTACTATTGAGATGAACACACATAAGAGCAAGCAGATGAGCAAGACTGAGTAATACTTCAAGATCTGTAGCCATCAGACTATGAGCAACTTATAGTATATTATTCTAAGTCCCTGCTATTATAGTCATATATTTCAGAAACAATAACAATAATACATTTTAAAACTCAACTTATGTTCTCTTTAAATAGCACAAGTAACTGAATTGATACATCCAGATAATATTTTTAGGTCTCTTTACCTATGGTTTGGTTTTGCCTTTTCTAAATTAAATTGGATCTTCAAACAATTTAGGTGCCAAATTCATTTTACCCTAAGAGAAACATCAAAGAACTTTAGGGCTAGAATTTTGTACGAATTAGTATACAACTGAGTAATCAAAATCTAAAACCTGGAAGCTAGTAGCTGAGTGTGATACTGATTTTAATATCTGTATTTTTAAAGAGAACTTATCACACAAAATTGGTGGCAGGTGGAAAGAAGATAAAGGTGTCCATGAACTGCTTAGTCACCTGTGTATAAAATGTATTTGGCAAAAGGACAAATTAGTCCAATTGCACCTTTGCCTTTATGTAGATTCAATGTTCTCTGTCAGTTTCAGAACAAAGTTTTTAATACTTGTATTACCTGCCTCTTCAGGGAAAAAAAAAACCCAACAAATAAGCAAATAATTTCATATTTGATGTCATATAGCTAGAAACCTCTCTTCTAAAATTGCAGTAATTGCATAGAAAGAAAATCCAAAGTGTGGACATAATGATTTTTAAGACTATGTTGAGGCCACCTCTGAAATGTGGTTTGCTTGCTACAGGACAGCTATGCAAGTTCTTTTCTTCTGGTCCCTGGCACATTCACAATGACCAACCCCACTTATTGCTGTCACTCCTTTACAAACGTCATACGTTCTATCTATGTATGACTAATCTCTATTAACCTTCATTTGCTGGATGATTTCTTACTTGTATGTAAAAAAACAATAATCTGGTTTTTAAAAAATTACTTTCAGCAGTTTGTCCAATAGGCTAAGCCCAAAAATCAAAGGATGGCAAGTTCTCCCTTCAGATTTTACAGTGAAAAGCTAGATTTACTTATCTCTGATTAATTTTTGAACATGTTTTTTTAAAAACCTCATCATATAATTGTGTTAGTGTTCTAGATGTCAAAATATGATTTTACTTGATGCTGTTTATACTGAAAATGAACTTTGCAGAGAAGCTTTACTCATGTTTCTAAAATATTCTGGAAAAGTACAGAAGGGTTTGAATTCACGTAAACTTAAAATTTATTTATGATTTAAATTTTAACCAATACAAAGTATCTGACTCTTGAGTCCCATGACTACAATCTACTCTTCTGTGTTATATGAAAGATTAATAAAAGGAACAATTTAAGCATTTTTCTCTAATCTTAGCCAGTTCTGCAAGGTAGGTACCAGTGAGTGAGTATTTTACCAGTGAGGAAACGAAGGCTTGGTTGAATGCAATATCTTGTCCAAGGTCATTGTAGCAATAAGTAGGCAGAGTCCAAATTGAAGGAAATCAAGGCCTTTCTGACTCCTAAACTGTGTACCTTGAAGGCTAGGGAACTGCTGACCTCAGAGAAGCCCAGGTTAATCAATTCTCCTTAAGAATGACTTGCTAGAACCAGTCAGTCCAGGCTCATAGAGGTTCTTTTCTAACACTGTTTGAAAGAACCCCACAGACTTGGCCCCAAAAAAGCCATCAGCATTTAAGGAAACTTAAAACCAAGCAGACATTGTAGGGGGTGATTTCCTAAGAGAACTTTTTCCAAGCATTTTGACATAACAATCACAAGAAACTTTTAAAAGCCAAGTAAGACTTGTGGCATGTATAAGTCTGCCTCTGTTTCTTTTTCTTTACTGGTCTAATGAAATTACAAAATAAAAGGTAACAGAAAATAGAAACATACAATTTAAAACAGAAATTGTCATCTGGCAGCCTGTTGGCCTGATATCAGGCCCCTGGTTTTGTTTCACCCACACAAAGTTTAATTTTTTAAAATTACTTCCAATGCTTCAAAATCGGGATATTTTTATATAAATTCCAGACTTATGGCCCCCCTTAATAATTTAGGAAATCCAGCCACTGTAACTATAGTCCAGCAATTAGCTGGAGCAGAATAGATGTCCTTTGAGTTCAGAGAGGCCACATACTGCCCGGCTCACCACCACCTCCACCGTCCTTGTCCACCCCTCAGTATGTTCCATTGTGTTACTTACTTGACCCGTATATACACTTCTGTATGTGAGCACTGGTCTAAATCATTTGTGGGATCCTTAGAGAAGTGGTCCAGCCTCGATTTTGCATAGGCTCCTTGCCCAATTTTTCTCGTTTCAACATCAACAGCTCTCCATGAAGCTGGGAAAAGCTCATGAAAGAGAAAGAAGTGGGTCGTAACAGGGAAGTAAAATCTGGCTTTGAGTCATTTGTGATTCTTTTTAAACAAGCTGAACTGACATTGCTCTCTCAATCCCAATTTTCTAGTGTAGAGGCTGAATCTGAGAAGGTTGGTGTGATTCCAAAGCAGTACAGAATTTCTCAACAGGCACCATCTCTCCCAGTAGGAGCAGCAGGCAGGTAAAGCAATCTGCCAATTGTCAATGCCTCTTTGGAGCCACGCAGGGAGGACCTGGGGGTAAAATAAGAAATAAACAGGGGAGAAATTCTATTCAGAAAGAGATTCCCCGGTTGTGTCCCTCCCCTCTTCTCTGTTTTCATCCTTATAGGCCGCCCCCCCTCCTCCCCCACGACTTTCCCACTCATCCAGAGTTTTGAAACAGAGCAAACACTCGGAAACAATTGGCAGGTGATTTCAAGTCATTACCTGCCTGCCACGCTAATTACAAGTCATTACCTGCCAGCAGCCACAGTTTTGTACAGTTTGTGAGACACAAGGAGGGTCTACTTAACTGGAAGGATCATTTTTCTCAGACTAAAGAATGCCAGCACTGGCAGCCCTGTGCCCACCAGTGTTACGTAATGCGGAGCTGGCACACATTCCATAAGACTCATCCTCGAACATGTGCACACGTGTTCAAGAAGGCCGGAGGAATATTCATCATTTTCTGACATTCATCACTATTTGCCTCAAATTTCACAGTGCTACGTGTTAGGGTGAAAAAAGCCACAAATCTCATTTTGCAGTTTTTCCTACTGTAAGAATTCTTTGAAAACATACTAAATACAGAGGAAGTACAACTCTGTCACATTAAAAGTGCGCTTTATAATAAACATGGTTTTAGGTTGCCATCTAGTATTATCCATCAATAAGACAGAGTTCCATCACAATCTTAATTTTCACTTGTAGAATGGGTATTGCTAATGCCTGTAAATTATGCACGTCTCTCTTACGTGGAAGTCCATCAAAAATTGTCATTTCTAATCCATATTATAGATAAATTGTGACACAATGGATAATTAAAATTTTTAATGCTTACCAGTTACTTTTTAAATTATAAAGAGTCCAGTTCTGCTGCCTTCATTTTTAAGTTTAATTTTATTTTATTGTTATCCCATCTGAGCATAAGAAACAGAAATTTACCAGCTTTTAATTGACGTAGTTAAAATCCCATTACTTTACTCTTCTGTGTCTTGGCAATGAAGACAAGAAATGCCAGGTATGTCATACATTGTATTTTGCCCAAACTTTGAGGATAATTTACAGGATTTTCCAAAATGACACTTCCTTTTTACTCAGCAGCTTGAACATAAAGACAGAACACTCTTCTGACTGCAAATATAGCAATTATACCAAGTTATGCTTTGACACTGTTACCACAGGCAAGTGGCCAAAGAGCATCCGCAGTCAAAATATCTAAGCAAGTTAACAAGCTCCCTTTACTCTCTACAGAGCGGGAGAAGAAAGGGAATCCAACCCCCGAGAAATGTTAAAATGAACGAGAAAAAAAGGCTGTTGGTGTTTGTTAAAGAAAATGGTGTCAGTGTCTTGGGCTGATCAAGGTGTAGAATCTGGGGCCGTGACAGACGCTCAGGCCTACATTTGACAGGAAGCCTTTTTCCAGTTCAGGTCTGCTTGATGGTCTCAACTAATGACTGACTTGGGTCTGCAGTCCCTTGCTTGGGAACTACACCTTGCTTTATGGTTTGGTCATACTGGTTTGCCCTTCTCATCACCTCTCTACTCCCCCACCCCTGCGAGATGACATTTTGCCTCCTGTTTTTCATCTTCATTTTACAAAATATTTTACAAAATATCACCACATTTACCACACAAAAGACATCGAAACTAATTAAGTAAACTCCAAAGAACTATTACAAATCATTTTGCTTCAGCCAGAGATATCAGATTTAATTAGGCGATCGGTGTTGATGGGGTACAAAAACAAAAGCTATCTCCTCTTTGAAAAGGTTCAGGCCCTATAGAGACCCAGTCTTCCCACTATGACACAAACAATAATTGAGCATTTCTTAAAAAAAGACAGTCATGAAAAGAGGTTTCTGTGTTAGAGACAAAAGCTTTCAACTAAGGTTTGTTTTCTCTTCTTGCCAGGTGATTTAGAAACAAAAAACACACCATCTACAAAGGAATAGCTATAACCTACATTGATATCACCATGACACAGAATGTAAAGTGGTTCTAACAAGCATAATTTTTGCAAGTGATTAATCAAAATCTATTTAGCCAGTCATCTTCCATGATTATCAACAGACTTGCTTAATATCCCAGAGAAATCATTTTTTTCTCCAGGTTACCCATCAGATCACAGTTTTTCTTCAGCATATAAAACAAAAGGTTCAAGTTTAAAGTTAACATAGTAGTTTAAAAGATGCAAATTTTAGTGTGATAGCTTTCTTGTTCTTAAGGAAAGTGGAAGAAAAACTGTAGATTCCAGATGGCTCCACATCAAACACAGCACTGTGAATGAAAGTTAGCCCCGTTTCTATCATTCACTAAGAGAGTGAATATATACTGGCAATAAATAACATAGGATGGGGTAATTATTTTTAATCAATCTTTATTACGAATTAGTTGTCAATTCCTGATATACAGATAACGTTGGATTTTAAAAGAAAGTGATATTATTCTCAAGGAAAGTTTATTCTTATTAAAATACTTATTGAATAAGAAGTTGAAAATGTAATACCCTTTTTCTATTTTCATACCACAGACTTATGACAGCCAGATTTCTTATGACAGTAGAAATTTGTCATTATCATCTTAACTCTTACAATGTATTTCACACACACATGCACACGCAACACACACATAGAGAGATTATGAAGCAAAACAAATACGTACTGGTTTCCATGTGATAAACAGCAGATCTCTTTTGATTCTATCTGGTATTTAGGGTGTGAAGCAGCTCTGAAATGATGGCTTTTTTATATGCTGCTATTAAAAAATTTTCCTGGGATTTTTATCCAACAAATGCACATAACTTTCTATGACGGAATAGCCTCAAAGCAAGTGTGAAATAGTCATACAAGTTACCGAAAAGGCCAATGCAGTATTTCCCAAGATTAAGTATACCTCGAAATTTCTTTCTTTAGCTCTTAAAATGTTGAAAGGAAAATAATTTTCTAAGGTGGCATTTAAATGGTATCATTCGTGTGAAAAGAGTTACTGAGACATTTGTTGGAAGTCAACAAAAAATAATTTGGACATATTTTGAACTTATTTTATCTGACTCCTCGACATTTAATTTGGTGTGAAAAACGGCAACGGTAGAAAACAGATGTTAAGGGGCCAAGTATACAGCAGAGGTCAAAACAAACATAAAACACCACTTCCATTTCTAAGAGAGAGAGAGAGAACACGATTCTTCCAGCAACAGGTTCTATGTTAAACCTGCTTTTTTATTGTTCTGCTTGTGATATCTGTAGACGACACAATGCAATACTGTCTGCCATGGCGCAATACCTCTCAGCACTAGTAATTTAAGACTTTCTTCTCTGTAATACACTGAACCATCATAACCTGTCTCTTCCCATTTAGTTTAACCTACAACCACCACATACTGATTTGGCTGTGTGTGGCTTTTTCTATTGCCATTTATTACTCTGCTCGACTCCTGAAATTCTGTTTGCAATTTAAGGCCACAAATTAGAAGCGTAAGTCATCTGTTTCCTATAATCCCCCTGTCAGGACTGGAATCGCATTTGGAGCTCAGCACTGAGCCTGGGCCTGGGCCCTTACAGACTTTCTGATTGGTTGGCCTCTCTAAAAGCTGCAGCAGAATAAATAAAATGCTATGGAAAATGCAGCTTTTTACAAAAAAAAAAAAAAAAAAAAAAAAATAAAAAAAAAAAAACCAGGTTTCAAATAT
>NW_007726215.1:731767-752824 GCF_000696425.1 Galeopterus variegatus | reverse complement strand
AGCTTTTTAAAAAAAAAAAAAAAAAAAAAAAAAGATGAAAGAAAAGAAACCAGGTTTCAAATATTTTCTTCTCCCTTCCATAATTATTAAATCAATTGTTACAATAGCAGGGTGTGGGTTTTTTTTCAATAAATAGCAGAGCTGAATATTACTTCTTTAAGGACAAAATGGTATTTAAGATTCCATGTGGGAGAAAAGTGCAACCCTGCTTCAGTCAGCTATGTATTTTTCTTGCATATGGAATATCTTTTATAAGTCCTGCCATGTTTCTTACAAAACACATTTTTCTAAATTGTGTACATACTAATTAGCTGGGTAATTTTTAATAGTGTCATACATCTTTTGCTAAGCTAAAAATCTATGAAATCCTAATCCACTGATTCTAGCAGTCTTTCCCTTTAAAGATATTTTGTCAAACTTCACTTAGTAACCCTGGATTTTATAAAAAGATTTCAAGAAATCAAATACAAAATCAATTTATCTTTTTAAAAGACATTTATTCTTTTAATAACAGAAGAATTTCAGAAATTTGGGAATGTGACTTTCTTCTTTCCTTGCTTCCTTGGTTCATTTTAATAGACTTCCTACTATCCCTGCTGTGGCTTTAGACTCTTTCAGCATTTCATATTCTAAAATATTCCATTTTCTTTTCATGATACTTGAAATGTTTAAACTATCAGATCACATAATAATGACATCAAAATATAAAAAATAAATTGGGAGAAATAGAAAATAGCCACATCTAAAAACATATTCCAAGTTCTCAATGCAATTGTGAACTGCCATTGGGCTTTGAAAAATCATTAGTGAACTGGAATAAAATCCAACAGACTGACTTATGTTTATTAATATACTTATACTACCTTACCTGGGCCAAAAGGCTGCAAATAAATAGATCAATATTAGCTGAATGCCCCAAAAGCAGAGATAGTATTGCAAAAGAAAACAAAGTTCAATGGGCAAATTTATATGTGTGATACGAGCTAAATTTTAGCCAAAATAAATTTTAAAATAATGGTTATTATTTTTAGAGAAAAACTTTAAGAAAACAAAAGAATTTAAAGGAAAAAAAAGAATCATAATATTAAATCATTTTCATGGTATAAGATTATTTACCATACCACTTCTGAAAATGTGCTTCTGTAACTTAAATTCAGTTTCTATTTTTTTCACATCAATTTTGCAGGCTGTTAGTCTATACTGTGGCCTGTGATTTCTGGTTATTTTAAAAGAAACAAAGGAGGAAAACTCGCCAAGACGTTGAGGTTTCAAAGAAAAAAAATAGCTACTGTACATGCGCACTCTGATTATTTTCTACGGTTTTGTTTTTTTTTTCTAACTATACTTTCTGTGTTGCAGATTTATTTAATAAACAAATGCATCTTCTGGGCCCATAATACACAAATGCATGTTACTGTTAATTCATTTACAGAATGCGCTGTGATGGCCCCTGAGCAAAAGAGCAATCTTGTTATAATGAATGTGTACTATTCTTAATAAGCACACTGTAGCAACGTCCCTCACTGCACACAAAAGCACACCCAAACCATTTGGTTTGTTCCCAGAGCTCGGACACCAGCACCACTATTAAATAGCTGTGCGCAGGGAGAGCAATCCAGTATTGGCATGCAAATGAGCGCACGAAGAGGCCAGATGCTGCTCTTTAGAAAGGAAAAGTGTCTCTGCTCAAATTTGGGGGGAGAGAGAACCTGCGAATGTTACAAGCGCAGGGCAGCTCCGCGAATGTGAGCCTTTATATTTCTGACGGAGTGGAACTGCCGGTGGGATGAACCTAGGAAAGATGAACAGAGCAGAACTTCTTGCAAACACGTGAACGTTGACGCTCCATATTTCCATGGGTCCTCTAGAGATTACTGACCACGTGTTTGGTTTTTGGTTTTTTAGTGTGTTGTTTTTGGTTTTGTTTTTATTTTTAATTTGTTTGCTTAGGGTTTGTTTTTTTTCTTATTTTCTGGTCCAGAATGATGCCTCTTGTTTTGAAAGCCTGAAAGATCTCTGCTTTATAAATTAAAGGCATCATTATTCACAGGAGTTCAATATCTCTCAAAAGCTTTATCATTTCAAATAGAATATTAGGTTATTGAAAAGAACGTGGATTTTTTTTTCCCCCAAACTAGTTCATCATGCATGATACTCATCTATGTTTGGAGACCTTCCTGGGCTTTCATAATTTGTGGTGGGCATATGACCCATCAGTTGCTGCCTTTATCTTATCATAACAATTGACTGCCTTGAGGATAGAGTAGGAGGGGAAGCCAGTACTCAAGAGACTGAATCTGGTCTTGCAACAACATTGGTAGACTGTATTCCAACCAGAATCAGAACATTGTTTTTCCTCTTGGCTCATTTTTCATTTTCTTTTCTTCTCCATGTTTAGGGAGTCACTGATTTATTTGATTTCTTGAAGATAGTTGGAGATGATAAGGATTGAAGTCATGGGTATGTGTTTTCAGAAACAGATTAATGAAAAAGAAACAGGAACACCCATACATGGTAAAATTCACAAGGGGAGATAATAGAATTCCTATGATATTGCTTATTAAAATATATAAGTATAATCTGTCCCCTTTATAATGATGGCATTTTGGGACAGGACCTTTCCTTATTCTCATTTTAAATGAATCATGTAATAATAGAATTTACCATGTATCTTTTTTCTATAAACATTTACTGAATAAATGTCTACCTATAGGCTGGATACTATGCTAAGCCCCTGGAAGAGTTGTATCTCACTGGAAATAAAATGGCTCATAGTAGTGGTCAAATCAACACACTAGACCCCCTGATCAAGGGTTGTTAATCATAAACCTCACAATAAATAAATCCTCTATACAGAAATACTGACTTTAGTAAGAATAGAAATACCTTTTGGGATTAATTATATCATTTTTTCTTGGGTAATCATAGCATTGACTCAATTTCTAAAGAACCCCTTCCTATCAGTCAATTGGTTTATAAAATTCATCCATACTTTTAATAAATATTTATTGAGCAATGTGTTAGTTTCCTAGGGCTGCTATAACCAAGTACCACACACTGAGTGGCTTAAAACAACAGAAATTTATTCTCTCACAATTCTGGTAGCTAGAAATCTAAAATCAATGTGCTGGCAGGGATGCTCCCTCCAAAACCTCCAGGAGCAGATCCTTGTCTCTTCCAGCTTCTGTTAGCCCAGTCATTCTTTAGCATGTGCAACATACCTCTGGTCTCTGCCTCCATCTTCATATGGCCGTCTTCTCTTTGTGTCTGTGTCTGTGTCTGTTCTCTTTTTATAAAGACACCAGTTATATTGGATTAGGGCACATCCTAATTCAGTATGACCTCATCTTAACCTGATTACATGTTCAAAGACCCCATTTCCAAATAAGGTCACATTCAAAAGTACCAGGAGTTAGGACTCTAACATCTTTTGGGGGGACACAATTCAACTCATAAAAAGCATTTACTAAGTACCAGGCACTTGCACTTGGGCATTTTATTATTTTATCATGAAAAACTCCTGTGAAATCTGTTGCAGAATTCACTACAAGTATGTTGCTAAGTTTATCTCTTAATTTAAAATAAAAATAATTATCATAAAAGAATGTTGTTGAAGATATTCTTTACTTTGTCATAGAGAGTCCTCCCTATGATACAAGTATGTTGCTAAGTTTATCTCTTAATTTAAAATAAAAATAATTATCATAAAAGAATGCTGTTGAAGATATTCTTTACTTTGTCATAGAGAGTCCTCCCTAGGGGAACTGATGGGAGAAAATGCTGTCAGGATTCAGCACCAGGAATCATTGAGTTTCTTCCAATTAATTGCAGGGTTTTTAAAAAATGTCTTAGATGCTAATAGACATTAACTGATCTTATTTCTCTCTTTGAGTTGGCTGCTAGCAAGTTCAAATTAAATTTGGGACTCACCACAAACAAGTATTTAATAACCTCACAAATGTATTTTATATAGTGAACTTTACCCAGCTTAATCTTAATTTTCTTCCTTTTTTACCACTTCCATATTTTTTATCTTTTCAATGCATTATTAGTAATAGCATTAAATAACTAATTCTGGAGTAAAGCAAACTATAAATAAATTGTAAAATTAATTAATTAGGATAAATCCATATTAAATTGATTTTTCCCTAAAACAAAAATAATTGAAAAGATTAAAATATACTGTAAAAAAAGAATACATTCTAAACACTAACTTATTTGTTCTTAATTTGTGGGAATAATCAAATAATAATGATATAATAACATAAGACATTTATAAAGCTGAGTTAAATCATCATGTAATTCTAAAGCTTGAGGGAAGCCTTTGAGGCAATGAGCTTTCTGAAAACTTCTATATGTCCTATAATGAATGAAAAAGAGAAGACCAAGGGATTAGCACGATCACTTGCTTAAGATATCTGAAGGTTGCCAAATAGCAGAAGGAACAGACATTGCAAGCTCAGAGTCAAGACTTAATATCAATTGGTATAGAATATTACAAGACAGAATGAGAAGAACTAACAACTCAAGATGATCAGTACTGGGAAAAGATGCCCCATTCTCAACTCTCTACTGTTAGAAATGTTCATGCTGAGGCATATCATGAGTCAGGATTCTGAAATAAGAATCCCAGCACTTGGTAGAAAGTTGGCTCCAACAATTACATTTCTTTCCATCCATCTCCAAAATCCTAAGATCAATAACTCTATATGTGGTTTATTTTAATAAATTTTAAAAAACAGGCATTATTTTATTTAAATCAGATGCATTTAAAGAGCTTAAAATGTATAATAATTCCACAAGTAGAGCCATTTAGAGAAGAATTGGACATAGGGTCTATCTTGGCACCATTTGTGCACCAAAACTTCCTTTCTACAATCTTACTGAATAACACAGCCACAAAACCTAGGATTTTGATAAGCAGACCATATTTCATCTTATTAGTTTTAAAAATAAGCAACTGAAACTCAGCAAGAGAAAATTATTTGCCCAATGGCATGCAACAAGTCTACAGCACAACCAGAATTACAAGTTACCAGTCCCAAGATTGCAATTGGAGATGTAGCCATCCTACCTTCAAGAGAGTCAGAAAATCATGACCACCATCACTCAAACACTCATTTCAAGCCCTATGTGGTTTCTTCTTATGCAATCTCCAGACGTCTAGTTTCTGAATCCAGTCACTAAAAGGCATAATATGACCCTGTGGCTCTTTGGGTGATGATTGTGAATATGGTTCCAGTGTTACATAACTTTAATACCACATCTATGCACCTTGGCCATTGTTATAACTAAACTTTTCTCCTACCCACACATAACTGAGCCAAATTTCCATATGGCAGGATGTCAGGATTTACCCAGGCATCTTCCTGCGTACATGTCTACTGTACTGTGCTGCCCTTAGGTTCTTGGGTATTCTTTCAAATGCATATACACTCAATTTAGTAGATGAGATCACTATTCCTTATTCCCTTTTCTTGATGGATGACAGACCACTGCAACAAAAACTGAACAGTCCCTCCGTGTTATTTCTGGCTTTACCAGTGGCACACTCTGCTCTGTAACTTTAGCCAAGTACTCACCCTCTTCCTTCAGTGGTAAATTGGAGGTTGTAAGTTTCACCAGATCATATTCAGGAAACAATGAAGTCTGTGCTTGCAAGTTCCTATAGGCGTGGGAAAATATTATCATTATTATTGTTGTTGTTTATGACTAATACAGCTGCAGAACTTGAGGATTTAAGATCTCCCTATGGGTTTTACTGTGGCCTCCAGAATGTGAGATTTAATTTTAAAAGAATTAAATTTTCAGACTGCTTTACAGGGGTGACTGTGAGAACGAGTGCTGACAGACTGTTGTCTTCAGAGGCAATATCCAGACACACTAAGACAATGCCACAGTTTGAGCAGGGGTGACCCTTTCCCATTCATCTTAATGGAGTGTTAAACTTGAAGCCTAATTAGGTCCACTTAAATGCCAGCATTATTGTACTTTTCTCTGCTTATCTTCATACCAGAAACAATCAACTAATGCACTCATTTAATCTGGGTGCATGCAACGATCACATCCAGACACCCTGTCATTTTGATAGCCTGCTTTGCAGTCATAAAAGTACAAGTTTTAAACTTGCACTTTGGTTGCTTTTAATTATCCACATAATTAGATTACTCTCTATTACCTTGAAAATTTAGAGGTGAGAGTGTATATACATATATATGATGTTTGTAAGATGGTGGGGCCTGATCACCGTTCCCATATGAGAAACTTAAATCAAACTTGCTCCCAGGATAACAAACGAATATGTGTTAAATGAAAGATCCCATTCCTGTCTCTTAGAAGAGGCTCACAGATTTATAGTTTATTCATCATGTATGTGCTGAGCTTTCTACATTTCCGTTCTGATTCATCATTGCTGCCTGGACTCCATTTTAATTTTTAATTCCTACCATAAACCCTGGATGAAACAGAATTAAAAATATATAAATTTGCACTTGTCTATTTGTACCTAGTAGGATCCAGAGCTAAGGCCCTTAATGCAAAGTCCTTGACTACCTTATAAAATATCTCATAAAAGTGTATTTATTTACTCAGGGCTACAAGGAGATTAGTCTGTTTTCTTTTAGTGGTCTCTGAGCCAAGATACCATACAAGAAAATCTGGGGAAGTTCATCAACTAGGCAGGCTTGTAGATAAAGGCATTGGTGGTTGTTTTTAAGATGGGATAAATATCTCACCCCTCTGCCAAATATCACACTCCTCTACCTTAAGCCAGACCCTATGAACCCCAGGCATCTGGATGTCCAAAACTGAAAGGCTTAAAGGAACATTTCCTAATGTCTCTAACAGACATTTACTCATGCCCACCTTTGTTTCTTGACCCTTCCTACACACACACAGAAAACTCCATTTCCTACCCCCCTTTGCAGTTGGGTGGGACTATGACTAAGTCTGGGTGATGGATTGGGACATGGAGGTCACTTTGGGGAAGAAGTACTTAAGATCCAATGCCTAATCTTCAATGCTCTTTTTCTCTGCTTGAACAAACCCTGAAGCCCCATGCTAAGAGAAAAGTGGTGTGAGATTCAAAAAGCCTGAAATGCTGGGTTCACACATGGAGAACCCCTGGAGAAATGCTGGACAAGCAGAAAGTTTGCATGATGACTGAAAATATACTGTTGAAATTTTAGTTTTTATTTGTTACTACAACATTACTTGGCCTCTGGTCTAATACAATGTCTCAGAATTAATTCCCAACCCAAATCTCATTAGATGGACGCCCCTACACAAATGTCACCACTGCCTTCCTCCAGCTTCAAACACAAGACAGTGAGTAAATGCAGACGTCACTCCAGACAGTCCACTGAGCTCTAATTCCACTCCTCATTGTTGACTCCCTGTGTCTTACACTGTAATCTTGAAACAAGTGAGTTAAGTCACAGGCTGCTGTTTTCCACCAACAGAGAGACTTGGAAGACAATGTTCACAATGTTCAGGACATTTTGCAGAGACAGAGAACTAATATTCAACGCCAGGCCAGAGTCAAAGAGGGTGGGCAAAACACTTTAGGTAAAACCCTAAAATTCAGATCTGCATTATCCAAGCTGTCACTGGGGCAAATGCTCATTAGCGAGCTGCAGAAATAGTGCACTAGCCAGAGTCATTGAGGAGAACTGGAAAAAAAGTTGTAAGTAACTTTTAAAAGGCAGCTTATGTTAATTAAAATATCAAATTATGTCTAACTCAAGCTAGGCAGTATTTTCGTTGAGGCTTTTAGGTGGTACTTGCAAATACTTAAAGTTTTAAAACACTTGCTCTGACAACTAATGAAAGGCAAAGAACTAATTTTTTCTTTGACAGGATGTGTTTATTGTTTTTACATTAAAACAGATCACATGGTCCTAAATCCTTTTAGAAGTAGGAGTTTTCTATTTACAAACTCAGTCGTGCAAGTTCTCCGGCTGATCCACAATTACTGATGAGCTCCAGCAGGGACTTAAGAAGGAAAGTGAACCTTAGGGAGCCTTAGGAAAGAAAGGAGGAAGAGACTAAGGGGAAAGCTATGTTGGTGAGGAACAGGCAGGACAAAAGGTTAGGGAGCCCTGTGGGTTAACTACCAGGAAGTATCTGCTTGGCTGGCCCAGAGATTATGAGCCAGGAAGACCATATGCATAGTGAAAGGCATGCCCACCGGGGTGTCAACTGGGGTTGGGAAAGCAATTCTCCAACTTACCAGCTCTGTGACCTTAGGCAAGTTAGTCTTCTCATCAGCAAAATGGGAATAAAAATATGTACTTCACAGGGCTAATGTGAGAATTAAAATTTGAGCAAGGCCATGCATGTAGTGTCTCTAGTACCCTGACTGTATATATTAAGTTTTCAATTGATATTAACTACTACTAGATTTGCAGGCTATGTAAATTTAACTTATGCTAATTAAACCATATGTACACAGTAAAGAATAATAACAGTATTAGAGGTGAGTCCTTTCAATAATTGTATTTCCTTGAGTGACAGGGGAGACACAAGTCTGACATTTCTTTGATTGACCTCAGTTCCTAAGTGGCTTTCATGATGTGAACATTTCCCAGGGACATATCAGTGATATAATAGAATTTTTAAGATAATTTTCACCATTCCACATTCTACCCCATGCACTGGCTTTAGAATCTAAACACTGCAAAAACTGCAACTCTACTGTATTAATACAATAAGTCCTTTTGTGTTGCATTTTGTGAAAGATCACTCACAATTGTATAATCATAATTTTTATATGTTCTCTCTTCCACTGTGAAAAGCAAAATGGTGTTGCAAAGAGGAGTCAGCAGACTTGGATTCAAATTCTCACTTCACCATTTACTAGTTCTGACACAAAAACAAGTACTGAACTTCTTTGAACTTCCATTTGCCCATCAGTAAAAGTGGGATAACCTCACAGGGATGTAATGAGGATTGACTCAAGTAACGTATGCAATGTATCTAGCATGATGCAAGCAAAAAGATTTACTCTCTTCCCAATCTATAATCCCCTATCATTCTAATACAGAGTAATCAGAACATTGTAATTATTTGTGTGCATCTCTCTCACATTAGATTGTGAGCTTATTGAATGCAATGGCTAGGAACATACTTTGTACTCCAAGTATCTGGAACAACAGAGTTAGGAATTTGGCTATGACAGAAAGAGAAATCAAGAGTTATCACTGGTTTCTAAGCACAACTGAAATAAACAAAACTATATCATCTCCCGGAAGCTGAAAATAACACCTGTAAGTGCTGTCTCTACTCATTCACCTCAAAACCTCTCCTCTCCGTACTCCTAAAGGTAGCCATTCCCACCATTTTGATACTGCTTTGCCTAAAGTCACTACTGACCTCCACATTGCAAAATCCAATGTTCTCTTCCCTGTCCCTATCTTACTTAACCTCTCAACACCATTCAGCATGGTTGACAGCTTCCCTTCTCTTGAAACACTTTCTTCCCTTGGCTTCCATGTCACCATGCTCTCATGGCTTTCCTCTGTTCAGTCCCACTTATTGACTCTTCCTTTAATAAACAGTCTTTTTTTATTATTATTACACAATGTAAACATTTTTTGTGGCCTTTTACCAATATCTCCCTCATCCCCTATTTCTCCCCCTTTACCACCTCTGGTGGCCTCAGTTCTGTTCTCTCCTTTTGAAATTTCCAGGAGTTATTGTAGTTATTGTATCTTTCTTTCTTCCTTTCTTTTTTCCAGCTCCCACTTGTGAGTAAGAATATGTGGTATGTCTCTTTCTGCACCTGGCTTATTTCACTTAACATAATTTTGTCTAAGAACATCTATGTTGTTGCAAATGGCAGAATTTCATTCATTTTTATGGCAGTGTACTATTCCATTGTGTATATATATACCACATTTTCATCTGTTGATGGACATTTAGGTTGGTTCCAACTATTAGTTATTGTAAATAGAGCTGTGATAAACATGGGAATGCAGGTATCCCTTCAACGTGATGATTTCCATTCCTTTGGGTATACACCTAGCAGTGGGATTGCTGGATCATACGACAGTTCCATCTGCAATTGTTTGAGGAAACTCCATACTGTTTTTCCTAATGGCTGCACTAATTTACAGTCCCACCAACAGTGTTGAAGGGTTCCTTTTTCTCCACATCTTTGTCAGCATTTATTATTCTCTGTCTTTTTTATAATGGCTAGTCTAAATGGCATGAGATCATATCTCAATGTGGTTTTGATTTGCATTTTCCTGATGCTTAGTGATTTTGAGCATATTTTCATGTGTCTGTTGGACATTTGCATATCTTCCTTTGAGAAATTCCTATTCAGCTCCTTTGCCCATTTTTTAATCAGGTTATTTGTTTTCTTATTGAGAAGTTGTTTGAGTTCCTTATATATACTGGATATTAATTCTTTGTCAGATGAATAGTTTGCGAATATTTTCTCCCATTCAGTAGATAGTCTTTTCACTCTGTTACCTGTTTCTTTAACTGTGCAGAAGCTTTTTAGTTTCATATAATCCCATTCATTTATTTTTTCTTTGTTGCCTGTACTTTTAGGGTCTTGACCATAAAGTCTTTGCCCGGACCTACTTCCTGAAGTATTTTCCCTGTGTTTTCTTTTAGTACTTTGTGTAAGTACTTTATATGTAAGTCTTTAATCCATATTGAATAGATTTTGGTACATGGAGAGAGGTACAGGTCTAGTTTCATTCTTCTACACGTGTATGTCCTGTTTTCCTAGCACCACTTATTGAAAAGGCAGTCTTTTCCCAATGTATGCTCCTGTTACCCTTGTCAAATATCATTTGGCTGCAAGTATGTGGGTTTATTTGTGTTCTCTATTCTGTTTCATTGATCTGAGTGTCTGTTTTTATGCAAGTACCATGCTGTTTTGGTTACTATAGCTTTGTGACATAATTGGAAGCAGAAACTGTAATGCCTCTGTCTTTTTTTTTTTTTTTTTTTAACTCAGGATTGCTTTGGCTATTTAGTGTCTTTTGTTATTCCATGTTAATGTTAGGATTGTTTTTTTCTATTTCTTTGAAGAATGTCATTATTTTGTTGATGGGGATTGCATTGAATCTGGAGATCACTTTAGGTAGTGTGGACATTTTTGCAATCTTAATTCTTCCAAGCAAAGAGCAGGGAATGTCTTTCCATCTTTTTGTGTCCTCTGTAATTTCTTCCAGCAGTGATTTGTAATTCTCATTGTAGAGATCTTTCACCCCCTTGGTTAAACTGATTCTTAGATATGGTGGGGTTTTTTGGTGATTATTGTAAATGGGCTTACTTTCTTCATATCTTTTTCTGCTAGTTTGTTATTGGAGTATAAAAATACTACAGATTTTTCATGTTGATTTTGCATCATTCAACTTTTCTGAAATCATTTATCAGCTCTAAGAGTTTTTTGGTGGCATCTTTAGGTTTTTCTATGTATAGTATCATGTCATCTGCAAACAGAAACAGCTTGACTTCATATTTTCCAATCTGGTTGCTCTTTATTTCTTTCTCTTGCCTGATTGCTCTGGCTAGTACTTCCAATACCGTGTTAAACAGGAGTGGTGAGAGCAGGCATGTTAGTCTTGTTTCCATTCTTATGTGAAAAGCTTTCAGCTTTTCCCCATTCAAAATGACATTGGTTGTAGGTTTGTCATATATGGGTTTTATTGTATTGAGATACTTTCCTTTATCTCTATCTGAGAGTCTTTATCATGAATGGATATTGAATTTATTGAATTTTGTGAGATGATTTTTCTGCATCTATTGAGATAATCCTATGGTTTTTGTCCCTGATTTTGTCGATATGGTGTATCACATTTATTGACTTGCATATGTTGAAACATCCTTGCATCCCTAGAATGAATCCCACTTGACTAATTTTTATATATTTTTTTGATGTGTTGCTGTACTGTTTGCTAATATTCTATTTGCATCTATGTTCATCAGAGGCATTACACTATCTGTCTTCCAATTATGTCACAAAGCTATAGTAACCAAAACAGCATGGTACTGGCATAAAAACAGACACACAGACCAATGAAACAGAATAGAGAACACAAATAAACCCACATACTTGCAGCCAAATGATATTTGACAAGGGTAACAGGAGCATACATTGGGAAAAGACTGCCTGTTCAATAAGTGGTGCTGGGAAAACAGGACACACATGTGTAGAAGAATGAAACTAGACCTGTACCTCTCTCCATGTACCAAAATCAATTCAAGATGGATTAAAGACTTACATACAAGACTCAAAACCATAAAGCTTTTTAATTGTGTTTCTGTCTGGTTTTGGTATCAAGGTGATGCTGTCCTCATAGAATGAGTTTGGGAGAATGGCCTCTGTTTCAACTTTTTGGAATAGTTTGAAGTGATTTGGTATTAATTCCTCTTTAAAGGTTTGGTAGAGTTCAGTAGTAGAGCCATCTAGTCCTGGCCTTTTCTTTGTTGGGAGACTGCTGATTACTCTTTCAATCTCATTGCTTGTTATTTGTCCGTGCAGATTTTCTGTCTTCTTGGTTCAGTCTTGGTAGTTGGTATGTGCCCAGAAAACAATCCATTTCTGCCACATTTTCAAATATGTTGGCATATAGCTGTTTATAATAGTCTATAATGATTCTTTGTATTTCTGTGGTATCTGACATTATGTCTCCCTTTTTTGTTTCTGAGTTTTGTTTTTTAAGTCTTCATTCTTCTTTTTTTGTTAACCTAGCTAATGGTTTGCCTATTTTGTTTATCTTCTCAAAAACGAACTTTTTGTTTCATTGATCTTTTGTATTGTTTTTGATCTCTATTTCATTTAGTTTTGCTGTGATCTTAACTATTTCTTTCCATCTAATAATTATGGGATTGGATTGTTCTTGTTTTTCTAGTTCTTTGAGGTATACTGTGAGGATGTTTATTTGAAATCTTTCAATTCTTTTAATATAAGCATTTACTGTAATAAATTTCCCTCAGTACTGCTTTTGCAGTATCCCATAGGTTTTGGTATGATCTCAGTACTGCTTTTGGTTCTTTGAGGTATACTGTGAGGATGTTTATTTGAAATCTTTCAATTCTTTTAATATAAGCATTTACTGTAATAAATTTCCCTCAGTACTGCTTTTGCAGTATCCCATAGGTTTTGGTATGATGTGTCTTTATTTTCATTAGTTTCAAGAAATTTTTTGATTTCCTGTTTAATTTCTTTTTGGACCCATAAGTCCTTCAAGAGAATGTTGTTTAATTTCCATGTATTTGTATAGTTTCCTGAGTTTCACTTATTATAGATTTCTAGTTGTAGTCTGTTGTGGTCTGAAAAGATACTTGAAATTATTTCAGTTTTTTCAAATTTATTGAGACTTGATTTATGGCCTAACATGTGTTCTAGCCTAGAGAATGTTCCATGTGCTGAAGAGAAAAATGTATATTTCATAATTGTTTAATGAAATGTTCTGTAGATATCTGCCAAGTCCAATTAGTCTAAAGTGTACTTTACCTAAGGTGTTTCTCTGTTGATTTGCTGCATAGATGATCTGTCCAGTTTTGAAAGAGGGGTGTTCAGGTCTACTACTATTATTGTTTTGGGGTCTATCTCTTTTTGTTAGATCCCACAGCTCCTGCGTAGGAACCTGTGCATGCTCCTGCCTTCTGCTGAGTGGTAGGGACTGCCTACAGCTGTAACAGTCTTCTAAATTTTGTAATGCCCAACTCCTTCCTTTGCAGTGCCCAACTCTGCCTCTTTATCTACAATCTTTCACTAGTGAACTCAACCACTCATTCATTGAATGCAAGGAACACCAACCAAGTGCTAAAAAATCGCAAATCTTTCTCTAGCCCTGACTGTTCCCCAGAAATCCAGACTTAATTTGATGTCTCTGCTTGTATATCAAACAAATGCTTCAAATTTGCACACATAAAAGTAAATTTTGACTCACTCTCCCTACTCCAACTAACTCATGCCTCAGGGCTCTCCATCTAATAAGTAGCACTGTTCTCTCTGGAGGTCAAGATCATGATTCTGCACATTGTTTCTCAAACTTAATGATTGCCTGGAGATCTTCTAATTCAGTAGATCTGAGATATAGCATATGATTCTGCATTTATAACAATCTCAGAATTACATTACTGGATAGCAAGGACCTTGAAGATAATTCTTGGTGCCTCTGTTTCCCTAACACATATCTCCACATACATATTCAAACAATCAGAAATGCTTAATCAACCATATCTCTCCAGAATCTGACTACTCTCCAACTCACAAGTAGCATGTGGTCAAGGCCACCATTGTCATTCACCTGTACTACAGTAATAGGTTCCCAACTGATCCCCTACACCCTTTGCAGGATTTTCTCCCCACTGCAGTGTTATAAGCACATCACATCACCAGCCAATGGCTTTTCCATCAGATTTATTTTTAAATTCCAGTCAATGACTTTGATCTGGCCCCTGCCTGTCATCCAACTGATTTGGTACCACTCTCTCTTGCCCACTATGCTGCTGCACTCTGATCTTCCATGCCTCAAACTTGCCAAGCCCACTCCTACATTGAGGCTTTTGCACTAGCTTCTCCCTCTGCTTGTAATGCTCTTCCCATGAATCTTTCACACCATTGACTTCCTGTCATTCAAATCACAACTTAAATGTCATCTCAGAATGGCCATCCCTGACCACCCTATCACCTGTCACTTGTTATCAAATCACTGTTTTATTTCTTTGCATTTCTCTTACTGCTATGTGATATTTTCTAGATTACTTATTTACTTGCTCATTTACTCTCTCTCTCTCTCTCTCTCTCTCTCTCTCTCTCTCTCTCTCTCTCTCTTTCTCTTTCTCCCCCCTCCCCCCTCTCTCCCTCCCTCCCTCCCTTCTCCCTACCCACACTAAGAGGTAAGTCGCACAAAAACAGAAACTATGTCTATCTTGTTACCAGTTGTGATCTCTGAATCTAGGTCAATTCCTTGCCTTGTAGTAATAACTCAATAACTAAATGGTGTATGATTGGATAAGTAAATGATTAGATGGAAAGTTCTGGAGTCTATTGTAGAATGAAAGGAAACACGCAGCTGCCAGGCATCTGGGCCATCCACTTTGTCCTGCAGTGTTCTTCTTAGCTCCTTCTCTGGATCTACCCAATTCAACACGACATAATTGAAAGTGTAGATGAGCATCTGGGGGTAAGTTGTTACCATTTTTTCATTAAAGGACCTTGTGTTTTATACTCTCTGCAATAAGCACTAAAATTCACCTCATTTCTAAAGAATACAGCCAATTCCACAAGTAAAAAGAGAAGTCCATCTGAACATGGACTTCATTTCCATGACTATACACACCTTGTGTTTTATACTCTCTGCAATAAGCACTAAAATTCACCTCATTTCTAAAGAATACAGGCAATTCCACAAGTAAAAAGAGAAGTCCATCTGAACATGGACTTCATTTCCATGACTATACATTGATCACTTTCAAAAGCTTTATTTGACTCCATCCCCACTTATTATTTGGTGGGGAGGCAGGGGTAGGGGAAAGCTCATTCACAGTGATTGGAGTATGCAGTTGGGTTGGATTATTTCTTAAAAGAAGAAGAAAAAGAAAAAAAAAAACTTGTGTGGAAAAAGAGTGATCCCAGTGGGTTGCAAAGTATGGTCCCCTAACCAGCAATATCTGCATCACCTGGGAACTTGTTAGAAATACAAATTCTCAGGCCTTGCTCCTGATCTGCTAAACCAAAATTCTGTGGGTGGAGTCAAGTAATCTGTCTTTTAAAGGCTCTCCAGGCAATTCTGATGCATGCTAAAATTTTAAAACCACTGATTTAGACCACTCACAGATACCATCATGAGTTTCCATTACTCAGGGAAGTTGATGACCTCAGGAATACTTAGTCTAGGCATTAAATAATGTCCTAACAGTGACTCAGACATGCCCAAGTTGGGTATTAGCCAGCATTCCAGATATACTGGAATGCTTTGACTGACCTAAGTTTATCCAGGAAACAGGACTCAATCTAACTCCTTCACTCAGCTTCCTTTTACTTTTTATATCATTCTCATTTGTTAACAGAAATTTAGCTAATACCACTCCAGTGAAACCACTGGTTCTTGGTGTCCAAGGAAAGAACTAACACCTGAGTTATAAACTAGCCATACTATGTAGCTCTCCTATGTATACATACACACACTAACACTCACACACACACAGCACCTATTCAGCTGCTAAAGAAATTCCAAGTGTGCAGTCATATCTGAACTGTGATATGTATTTCACCCAGTTGTTCAATGAACCAAATCGCAGCAACCTCAACACATATCCAACTCAGGCAGATTGGATATTCTTAGCTCCACAATCACAGCATCTATCTGCTTTCAGTTTTGATCCTAGAAATATTTATGTCAGCCATCATGAGTTTCAAGATGAGAATTTACATAAGTTAGTGGAAGTAATTACTAAAAAAAAAAAAATTCAGTACTTGTGTATACCAATTCTCAATGTTGGTTGCTAGAATCCAAGGAATCACTGTGGATCCATGTTTTATCTTTAAGTTTAAAACAAAAGCAGACATCGTAGGTTGCTTTGTAGGTCATGGTTTCCATGAATTGCTCTAGTTGCATGTAGAGAGACAAAGCTCTTTTTACCACAACCCACCCCACGTGTATTCGTTGATTCCTATTAAACTTTTCCAATTGTCAAAAAGAGAAAATGTTAGCATTATGATTAGAATCATGAATTAAGGATGCTATTATCTGAGAAGGTTCATATGAAGAGAGTATAGAGGACATTCCAGGAAACTTGAATAAACTACTTGGTCACCTCTCTTGGTTATATTTGGGGATTGCACAACTAAGGAAAACATGTTAATGAAAAGTGAGAACAGTGTTGTACAGTTGTTACTTAGATTCCTCTAAGGTATTCTAGAATGTCATTCATTCTAACATGGATTTTGTTTTCTATGGATCAGATTATGATCCCTATGTCACAAAAAACTGAAACTTGAGGAAACAGTAAACCTATTTCTCAATGTCAATATTAAGAAAAGGTCCTACTTTATTTAAATGTTGCCATAATTGTAATACCATTTTACAATTATATCAGACTTGACTATAAAGCACCTTTATATGCATATAATACATTGTGAACTTTAGTAATCATTATGAACTTGTGAGGTGAACAGAACAAAGATTATTCTCCCCATTTAAAACATCAACATCTGCCAGTCAGAGACATTAAGGGGCTTAATCGAGACCACATAAGTAATTTGTGTGGAGCTGAAGTGAATTTCAGGTCTAGCACCTTTTCTTTTATAAAATGCACACTTAACTACAATTCCCAGAAATCCTAGGAGGAGGTAAAAGAAATCTTTGTTCAATAATGTAATGTTACTTTATCCTGATTATGCACTTTTTTTTAGCCATAATGACAAATGACTGGCTTTAAAACTATGTTCTCTGACTGATATGAGAAATCGCCTTCTAAAGACCCAGACCCATCCCACACGTCCCAGTGTTTCTTATCATGCTAATGTAACATGTTGAGGGGGCAACAGCAGGGAAGATGGAGAAGGATATTCATTAAATGAAGAAATGGCACATATTGATTTTTCTTTACATTGTACAGACAGGTTATACAATTTCATTACCCATTCAATATGAAAATAAGACTTAATAGAGTTATGGTTTATTATTTGGCCATTGTGTCAGACTTCCTTTCCAACAATTTCTTCTTTTCCATCTCAGACTTCACCCCAGAATGTGTGGTAACCAGATAGTGAGACCTACTCATTTAGGACCTAATGCCTTCAGTCCTGCAGAACACAAGACAGAGGACATGAAAGAAAATAATGAGGGAGGGGCCACTCTTTACAAGTTATTCAACTACAACTATGGCAGCTGAAGAACATTGGAGATACATGCTCTCAGGAGCTGTCCTTGAGTAACACAACAGAAAAGGACACACTGCCCCAGAAGATGTGGCTAACAGTCCAAATGTCATAGCAAATTGAGAATTTATTAGTTGTGGCAGAGTTTCTTCCAGGCAAAATGTAGTCTCAAAAAGCAGAAGATTTTAGGTTTGTTACATTTTGACTTATTCCCTTATAATCTGTGGTGAATGTTGTTGGGAGACAATTCTCCATGGGTCTCTCACTTTTCTGCTTATCTTACAAGCAGACTCCCCAAGTAGTTTGTTCCTGATTATCTTTGCAAGGATGGTCGTGTAGTAAACAGTCATAGAGGATGTTTGTGTAATGAACAGTCATGGAAGATAGAGTCTCCCTCTCAAGAAACGGGCCAGCATGCTTATTGTCCTGTATGAAACTTTCAGGTCCCCTAAGTACAGGATTTCTATCCTGTAACACAATTTACTACATATGTAGGTATCACCTGGTCATCCAAGAAGAATGGGGATTTAGGGCACCAAATATGCCAGTGCCCATGCTGCTCACTGTTGTGAGTAATAGTCTTTTGTCTCTCTTGGTGACTAACTTTTAAATAATCAGGTAAAAATCACAGTGTGTAAGAGTTTTGATCATTCAGTTTTTCTAGGTGAGTTTGCTAAATTGCAGATTTGTGGTATTAGTCACACTTCCCTGGCTTTTGTTGCTGATCTTTCCTGTTGCCAGCCTGATGGGCTGGTTTCCAGTATCCTAAAAAAAGGGAGGGGCTAAAAAAGGAATAAGAATAATGAAAAAGTATTTACATCAAAATTTTGGTTCAACACCTAGAAAGGCTAAGTCGTTATCCAATAATCCACATATTTGTCTGTGCAGACTAATTAGGTTAAAATAAATTTCATACATAAATTACTCAGACAGAACTTCTATCCCTATAAAGCCTCCCCACACATGTATTTCTTAGAGTTAAGGGGTATTTTCTGTGCACTCCATTCATTTAGTGCCTACCAGGCTCTGTCATGTGCTGTCCTTCACTTATGATTCTTGCCGCGCTGGCCGTTCACCTCCTCCAGCAGTCTTGATGCTGAGCAGTAGCTCTTCACTGGTGGTGGTCTTTATCCTACAAGACTCAACAAGCCCCACCGATGTCTACAGTTCAAGTGCCAACTGCTAGGGCCAAGTTCCCCTGGGGCTCTCATAGCATAGTGGCCACTGCTGCTTCTAACCCTGCACCCTACGTGTCACAGCCCTTTCTGCTCTGATGTCTATGGAGGAGGGGAGATGGTCTTCCTCTATTGTGACATACACTGTGCTAGCTAAATATCACCCGGGCAGCAAAGTTATTTCTAGACATATCCAGAACCAGATTCAAATGTGAACCACCATGCAGGAATTTTCCTCCCCTTTTTCAATGGCTCATGGGTCAAGCTCATCATGCATAGAGCTTTCTTCCCTTAGGATCTGTACTCTCTCAGATTTCTTGGACTCGCTTCACAAAGACTTTTGTGGAGCCAATACTGCAGTCAGCCAGACATGCCTAAACCCCCAGCTGTGGACACACTGGAAGCCACTTGCCCCTGGAATCTGCATGGCTCATTTCCTCACCTCCTTCAAGTTTGGCTCAAAAATCACTTTGTCAGGGAAACCTTTCTTGACCACCTGTTGAAGAGTGTGAATCGCACTCCCACCCCAAGCTCCTTA
The DNA here is from genome assembly GCF_000696425.1 of Galeopterus variegatus. Lineage (NCBI taxonomy): Eukaryota > Metazoa > Chordata > Mammalia > Dermoptera > Cynocephalidae > Galeopterus > Galeopterus variegatus. The sequence goes on along the minus strand of NW_007726215.1, from coordinate 733,257 downwards.
TCCCCTTCTCTATCTTATTTTACTATCTGGCACTTATTACTTCCAAATGTACTTATAAAAATGTATTTATTTTGTTTTGTCTTTTTAAATTTATTTTATTTTATTTTAATTTATCAATATACAGTGTAGTTGATTTTCATGTCCCTTTACCAGTTCCTCCTTTTTAATGTCTTCTCCTACCAAAATATAAATTCCAAGAGGGCAAAGGTTTTTATCTCTTTGTCTCATTGATACGTTCAGAGTGAGGTCTAGCACCCAGCTGGTGCTCAGTAAATACTTTAGGAATAAATGACTGAGTCTACACTCAGCCTGTATGTGTGATGTGCTCCTCTCACATAGCTTCCACCAGCCACAGGCCCATTAAATCTGACACCCAGTAAACATACTTTGGCTGCAAAGATAATTGTGAATAATGATACAAAGGAGATATACCCCACATGAAGTACCAAGTAGTTGGACAAATAATGATGAGTAGGTTTAGTTATATTACAGGTGAGGAAAATGAGGATTTAGGAGTTGAAAAAACTATTTCAGTATCACATGGCCATTCAGGGGCAGTGTGAAATTTGACCCAGAATTTTCTGCTTCCAGAGCTTCTGCTTTTAAACACCATGCTCCATTAAAAACAGTTGACAATGGTAACACCAAGGTCAAGGGTTCGGATCCCCATACTGTCCAGCTGCAAACAGAATAAAACAAAACAAAAAAATTGACAATGACCCATCATGAGTGAGCTTATAATTTACTTTTGATAAAGACAGTGGATTATTTTCAGGTAGTTTAGCATTACTGAAGGTCGTTACTGTTCAGATGATCTTTTAACTCTTGGTCAGATATCCACTGCCTCTCCCTAGGGTATTTCCGTTTCTTATGGCTGACAAAATATCTAAAATAGTTTGTCTTAGACACTGACCAAAAATGGGAGTATTTACATTTTTAATCAATTGTAATTAAACCATAATTAAAATATAATGCCTTTTCTATTAAAAAAATCTTTTTAGAAAAGACTCTTTTCAGAACTAAAACTAGCACAATATATGAACCAGAAGACTGGAGTTGATTTTCTAATAAATGAAGAGAATATTAGAAGCATGGCAAGGGCAATTAAGATGACCCAAAAAAACCTGACAGTTTCATAGACTCAGCCTCCAAATGAAATGCTGGGGACTCTCTCGGCAATTCTCGCAGATGTCCAGGTAGGACACTGAGTTCACTGATTCCTTTAACTACAACAATCTGGTTTTATACAAACCCACCTCAGGTCCAACCAAGTGTGAAGCTTATCGGGGCCGGCCTGGTGGCGCACTGGATGGTGCACCGCTTGGGAAGCGCGGCGGCGCTCCCGCTCGAGGGTTCGGATCCCACATACAGACCGGTTCCCGCTCACTGGCTGAGCGAGGCACAGGAGCAACACCGAGGGTTGCGATCCCATTGCCGGTCCCCGGTCCGGTACGGGGGCAACACTGAGGGTTGCGATCCGTTGCCGGACA
>NW_007726215.1:724323-731757 GCF_000696425.1 Galeopterus variegatus | reverse complement strand
ACACTTATTAATTCAGCATTAATGGTTTCTTCTTAATGAAGCAGTCCAAAAAAAAATTTTATCCTCCATATACAAAAATAAAATTCTGTGGCTGCTTTTCATTTCAGACCTAGCAACATCAAATTAAAGGAGAAAGAATATGAGATTATTTTAAATCTTGCTTTTGTATTTTCCCAAAAGTTCTCTAAAAGGCACTTAGGAATTTTGATAATCTGAAGATGCAGAAATAATCCATCACATAAAAGAACTTTTTGATTTTTTTTTTTTTAATCCTTAGACTTGTAGAACTTTAAACCCAAACAGGATATGCCACCATCTAGAAGGTCCTCTCTGCCTGAGCTAATCATACATGAAATCTCCCTCTTCTAACCCTCTGGACTGGGACGAGGTGATCTAGTTCAGAGTTATTGGGTACTGCCTACTGAAATCAGTTCTTCTGTGAACTTTTCATTATTTTATATGTTTGTTTTGTCTTTCCGACTAAGTTAAGCTAAGGAGCTATATTTTATCTGTTTTATTATTCCCTCAAAGGGCGTAGTATAGAGCCTCATCCAAAGTAAGCACTCTCTATTTATTTGTTTATTCCAGACTGTTCCAAAATGGGGTGTTTTTTAATCAAGAAGATAAGATCTCCATGCCTACATAGACACATTTCACATTATTTGGGATTAGGACTAAGAAGATATTGTTTAATAGATCTAATAGGTATGCTAACAGTTAATATGATAACATCTACGTATTGCTTAGTCCAATAATTTTCAAACTTTTTTTTTATAAAAGGAAATCTTGCTTAGAAACACAACAAATAAGATTGAAGCTCTTCTGGTTAAAGTAGATGGAAGGGGTGAGATGAGAGATAGGAAACAGCAGGTAGGAAGAGATACAGGCACAGAGGAACTGAAGTCTAGACACTAGGCTCCCTACCCACTCTCTGACAAAGGCCACTGGGAACTTGCAGCCACCCCAGGGCAATGCTTAAAGGCCACTAGTTTAGTCTGTTGTGGAATATGTATTTTAATAAAAAGAAAATGTTTGCTTCTCCCTTCTGCCAATTCAATGTCATAAATTGAGCCCTATATTTTCAGAAAGTCAATTATAAATGTGTTAAACAAATGAATTGACCAAGTGAATGAATGCATGAACACTTGTAAGCAAAATGAACAAAATCCTTATTATAGTTGTGGTATTTGTTCTAGTCGACTTGAATGGGATATAAAAATATAATTGGACTTAGAGAAATGGACAAGTAAAAAATACCAACTAAGACTGAAGGCCAACGTCTGAATTTTTTAAAGTTATTTTACAAAGTAAAAATTTGTACACATGGGACTTTTTCCTATCTATGGTAATGAAAGGTTCTAGGAACTACATATGTTTCTGTTTGCCCCAAATCCATGCCTCTCTCTTTTGGTAACTACAGCTCAATTTTTTTTTTTTCCCTATGCAGCCAGTCTTGGCAAACTGTCCTTCAAATGCTCCACCTACTCCCTATTCACCCACCCTATGCCCAGCCAAGGTGTAGGCACACTACCCTTGCTAGATTACTCAGATCCTCCGGCCCTGAAATATGAAACTTTCCTGGGATGACAAGATGCAGGAGCAATGACTTGAGCTGCTCCATCCACCCCTGGGACTGTGAGCAGACTCTCCATTGGGTTCTGCTGCATGAATCCCTGCAGCTATGCTGCTCTGGAGCTTTCTAAGCCCTGATTGTTTGACCTCTTCTTTTCTTCTTTGAGCTGCATTACATATTTCCAATAACATCCTTGCTTCATTTATGTATGTATTTATTTTTTGTTGATTTGTGTTTAAGTTAGCCAGAGTCTATTTCTGAAACCCAAGAACACTAAGAAATACAGGGATCCTAAGCACTGATAACACAGATGAAAATTCACTTAAAGAAACTTTGATCAAACAAGTGATGTTCACACGCCATAGTGAAATAGATCCCAAAGTCTCAGCTTGGCTTACCAGGATTTATATTAATATTATTAAATCTTTTGAAAATGATGCTTATAGCAATTCTACAACTCTGCCATATGCAAAGTAAACGTATTAGACTGCGATCAGAAGAATAACTGTAGTTTGGGCAAGTTACATAGACATTTTAAATCTCCTTCTTCTCATCTATGAAAAGATGAGGTTAATGAAAAAGACCTATAAAGTCTCCTCTAAATGTGACAACTTATGAATTAAGTTTACAACTATAGAATCATATACCAACTGTGGATTTTTTTTTCTAGTCCTAAGGTGGCTCTGCTATCTCGCTTCAAGACAGTATTTAAATTTCATACTAGACCCACACAGGGTTAGCCTAGGCTGTGGTGTGACTTTCCTCCATAGCTTTGCAGAATCTCTTTTTGTGATGGCATCAGTGCCACTTTCTGTACTCACATTTTCCCTTTTCCGTTCTCCTTCTATGGTTAGAAAAAAAATGAGTTATAATTAGAATCAAGAAAATACTGTAAGGATAAATACAATGTATCCTGTTTTTATAAAAGGTCATTCTTTCAAGCTATCAAAGCCCTTTACAACAAATACCTAATTGATGGTCACAGCCTCCTCTGTAGGAATAAAACACTATTCTCAGTTTACAGATGAAGAAATCAAAGAGAGAGTCAACAGAATTTCAGTTGACCATTTAAAATCTGGGAACAAAAAATTCAGAGCACATCCATTTGAGAACATTGTATGTCCTAGTGCCAAATTAGCTCAGTCAGTTGTACATTATTTTAATGTTGTCCTAGAAATATGTGTGTGATGCATTTATAATGAAAACAAAGTGAAAGACATTAAATAGCAAAGGGTCAACCCTAAAACAAAAGCTAATACAGTGGTTTTCAGAATAAGTCCTTTGGCAGCCAGTTGATGATGTGAAACTCCCCTATAAATGTAACAGGTCTAATTTGCCAAACAATTACAGAAAACTGCACTTAAGACAAAGGTAGACATACCAATAAACCGACACTCACAATGATGATCATAAAAGTTGCATGTCATTCATTTAAACCAGAAACCTACTTCCCCGCAGCACCACCATCATATTTTCCTAAACAGTGTCCTTAGCCAGACTGGCCCAGGATGAGAAAGGAAGCTTAAAGACCTAGCTCATTAGATAATGCCTATTTAGCTTCCAATCATCCACTCTTTTATTTATTCAAAAAATAATTATAGAGTGCCTTTCATATGCCAGGTATAGTGCTATGCGCTCCATCAAATTCTCTTCCATGAATCTCTAGAACTCATTTGCTCAATTTGGAGAACCAAATGAGCCCAGGAGAATGTCTATCAATGAAGGACCGAGAATCTTTTCCTGACTTGTTCAACAGTACACCTTCATGTATATCTCCTTTAATTATTTGGTTGAATGAGTGAATTTCCTCAGGGGGATGGTGGTCAGTCACTGATGACAGACTCCTATGGAAAGTTCGTGTGTCATATAGGAACTAAAAGGCCAGAGACCTGGTAAGGTCCCAGTGGAGACTTTCCCAACTGCCATTGAACTTTCAAGATGAAACCTAAGAAATGCAGCATATATGGGCCCCCACAAACACAGAAAGTCTCTTCCCTGCACTGAACACAAGAAACAACTATAGGCTATACCCTCAGGTGTGCAGTGGGAAAGGAAACTAACATCTTTTCAGCACCTGCTCTTCATCAGGTAAAAAAAACTAGTATCTTTTGATCATGTCATCTGATTTAGTCAGCGATCCCCTATTCAGTGAGATCTTTCCCTGTCCACTCTAACAAAAACATTAAAGCCTCCACCTGATATACCAATATTTTATTTATTCATTTGTTTACTATTTGTTTACTCTCCTCTAGAATGTAAACTCCCCAAGGGCAAGAAAACAGATTCTTGAGAAATGTACTGCTCATCTGACCATGATACCCCAATTCTCTTCCCTCCCAGTTCTGAACCAAATGAGAAATGGGTTAGGAGGTCAGAAGACACTCTAATACTTTCACTTTCTCCCTGATAAATTGCTCGGAGAATGCTGCTTTTATCCAAGGCAAAAGGGGAACCCTACCTCTTTTCTACTACCAACCCATGCAGTCAACTCATCCACCCTTCACAAGCAGAAGACCTAGAAAATAGTAGACTTTTCCCATGGAGAGAAAATGGGTCAAACATGGTATATCCACAAGGGGCATCCTTAGGCAAGACACATTAGGACCTCACTACTCAAAGTACTGTCCTTGGACCAAGAGCATCAGCCCTGAGAAGCTTTTTAGAAATGCAGATTCAGGCCCCACTCCAGATCTACTGAATCAGAATCAGCATTTTCGTAAGATCCCTGAATCAGAATCAGCATTTTTGTAAGATCCCTAGATTATCCATATGCATTTTAAAGTTTCAAGAACACGTGTAAAATAAACCTTAACATATCAATCCCACCACACATATGTGGACCAATAGGTATCAGATTTGCCACATTAGCAGTCAGATAAATCCCTCTTCCTTCCATTATTAGGTGCCAATAATATGAGAGACAGGGCAGCCTCCTCATTCTGAATTCTTCCAAGACAGAATGGAAGTGATGATTTTAAAATGTGAGTTTGTTTGCTTATCTGTTTTTTGCTTGTTAAAGGCAGCAGGAACTTGAGGAGAGAGAGGGAAAATTAGTCTCCACCTACACCCTTAATTTCTCTATCTCCTTTTCTCATCTGTAAAGAGGGAATAATCACATCTGCTATATGTGCTGTTGTTAAATTTGAATGAGATAATACACATCAAAGTCCTTAGTAAACTAGAAAGTTTTATTCTTTTTAAAGTTAGTTCTTGTTACATGGAGAAAATCTATAAATCAGCAAATCCTTCAGGTTTTAGAAATTCAGCATATTGACTGCCATTGCTGGATCACAGAGAACTTTACAAATATTTTTATATTATCATGCTGGTCAAAAATGTGCAGCAATGATGTCTGTCTGCAAATCAAATGAAAAGATTTTAATATGTTAATACTTAACAGGCCAATTTCAATGAGATAAAAATGAGGAACTGAAAAGGAAAAGTTTGAAGACTGGCTACTGTATTTTGAAAAACAAACACAGGTGTAGTTACACTATATATATATGTACACACACACACACTATATATATATATATATATATATATATATGTACACACACACACACTATATATATATATATATATATATATGTATCCTTTCTTTGAAAATTTAAAACTAACGTCTATTCCACTCTGCCTGTAACTTGTCAAATGATGTAAAGTAGAAATGGTTGTCCCAAAATATGCCTCAATAAAACATCCAGTTACCTTTTTTTAATTAGCAGGTAATGAGCTATTTTATCTAGTTAGACAGAAGCGTAAATTTTAAGTTGTCATTTGTTTAAACTGATTAAACAACATATAAATATTTCAAGGATTATGAAGCTTTTCCTTGGAACTCTCTTTTTATCTTTAAAAGAAAACAATGCTAACTAATAGTTTCCTTTTTCCTATACTCAACGACTATTTACTACCCCTTCTTGATGTGGGCTTTCAAAACACAAAGAAGGTTTGGCAAGTTTTCAATGTCCTTTTTAAAAGTCTATTCTTAAGCCCTTGTATAAAAGCATAAAGAGTATTTCTTTGGAGAAATGATAATGTCCCACGTTCAGTATTTGTATATTAAGGACTGTCAGTTACATTTAGTGTATTCATTCATTGGAATCCATTGTTAATCTGCACGCAAGTGATTTCAGGAAAGAAAAGTGATCAGAAGAAGTCAAAGTTAACATTACAATTCCTTTTCTACAAAAAACAGCTCAAGACTTTATGAGTCCAAATTTCAAAGCAAGTTACTGTATTTGCAAGTTTTAAGTCACACTTGGCAGTTTTTCCAAACACAGTGGTCAGGAACTGAAAAAAATAAACATGTGTTTCCAGGATTTTCTTTTCACAAGGCACACAAAAAGTAATGTTACAACTATGTTTTCACTCCCTTTAAAAAGTGCTTCTTGAAGAAGAAAACTTGGCTGTTTGTGTTATTTTAAGGTAGATTTTACAAAATAACAGCAAGGGGCAAGATAAATATTACTTTCACTGTATAAATGAAAGTTTAAACTTACCCAAAGGGGTTTCTTGAAAAATCTGATCTACCATTATGCAGTGATATTTTGTACTTTAAATCTCATACTTAAATTCACAACATTTACCACTTTTGTCTCCCAGGTACCTTAAACAAGAAAGAAAATAAAAGACTCCATGTATATTCGATTCTTAGGCAGCAAGTTTAATGCCATTCCCATTTTGCTGAAAGAATAACTGAGGTAAAGTCCATTTATGACTTTCCTGAGGCTTAACAAGTTCTTAGTAGCTGTAGGAGGAGGAAAAGTCACAGATGTGCTTCTTACTGAAGACAGAGGAAACAGTCGATCATAAAGTGGGATTTCAGCAGTTCATAAAGGAGAATAAAGAATGAAAAGTATTCAGCGTGGAATCCTTCCTAAGGAGATTGGACACCAGAAGAGACTATGGCTGCTGTGGATAGCAGTATGGTCCTGGCACTTGGATGAGGAGACAGAAGATGAAAGGACGACAGGATAAAATAGACTTACCCAGGCAAGATGGGCGGTATCAGGGCTGTTTGCAGGGGAAAGAGTTCCAAAACGAAAGGGGAAAAGACTGTTCATTGATTGTGTCCTTGGTGTTGACCTAAATGAGTTGAAAATGTATGTCCACAAGAAATCCTGGACAGAGATGTTTATAGCAGCATTATTCAGAATTGCCGAAACTTGGAAGCAACCAAGACGTCCTTCAGTAGGTGAACAGATAAATAATCTGTGCACATCCAGACAATAGAATGCTATTCGGTGCTAAAAAGAAATGAACTATCAAGCCATGAAAGCCACCGAGGAACTTTAAGTGCATATTACCAAGTGAAAGAAGCCAATATAAAAAGACTGCGTACTGTATGATTCCAACTCTATGACGTTCTGGAAAAGGCAAATATCAGTACTTGGAGACAGAAAAAAGATCATTGGTTGCCAGCAGTTAAGGGAGAAGAAGAGATAAATAGGAGGAGCACAGAGGACTTTTAGGGCAGTGCAACTCTTCCGTATGATACCATAAAGGTGGATGCATGTCATTATATACATTTGTCAAAACCCATCGAATGTACACCACCAAGAGTGAGCCCTGATGTAAACTGCGGGATTTGGGTGAAAACGATGTGTCAATGTAAGTTCATCATTTATAACAAATGTATCACTCTGGCGTAGGATGTTGCTAGCAGGAAAGGCTGTGAGTGTGTGGGGGTAGAAGGTATATGGGAACTTTCTGTACTTTCCTTTCAATTTTGCTGTGAACCTAAAACTGTCCTTAAAAAAAAAAAGTCTATTTAAAAAAAAAGTAATTGTTCAACCAATTTGTCTAGGACAGTCTTTCAGCCTTTCTGAACCTTTCCTTTTTTTGTTTGTTTGGGGGAT
>NW_007726215.1:713385-724102 GCF_000696425.1 Galeopterus variegatus | reverse complement strand
GAACTTTCTGTACTTTCCTTTCAATTTTGCTGTGAACCTAAAACTGTCCTTAAAAAAAAAAAATGTCTATTTAAAAAAAAAGTAATTGTTCAACCAATTTGTCTAGGACAGTCTTTCAGCCTTTCTGAACCTTTCCTTTTTTTGTTTGTTTGGGGGACTTTTTTATTGTTGTTGTTTTTAAGTTATGGACTACTTTGAGAGTCCAGTGAAAGCCATACATTCTCTCCCAGAGGAAAAATAATACATACTGTACTTTCACACATTCTCACACAACAGTGCATACAATTCAGGTGTTTACAAACTCCCTGAAACCCACCCATAAAACTAATACTAGCTAATTTTACTGTATGCTACTAAGTTATAGACACTTTGTTAAGCACAGTATCTTGCTCCATCTCTTTCCATCCCAGTAACACCCTATGAGGTAGATATTATAATCATCCCTGTCTACATTTGAAGACACTTAATTGCAGAAAGTTTTTTTTAACAGCTGCTGAGTGTTAGAGCTGGGACTCCAACCTGGGCTGATTCCACGGGGCATTCATGTTCTTAAACATTCCTTGAAAGAGAATCCAGCTCTGGCAGATCATGGACCTCAGCTAAGCACCCCTTGTCTGAGAATGAGTCTGTTCATCTATTCTCAAGCTCCTATTTCTGATATCAATGAAAATGTTCAGAACCAGTACACGGAGGTTATACAGAGTAGGCCCTACCTACATTGACATAGAAGTTAATTATTTGCTCCTGGTCCAGCTTCCAAAATTGACCCCACCCCCATCTATCCTGCCACCTACCAAGCCATAGGTGATGGGAAATAGCAGAGTCTCTCTGTATTTATCTGAGAGCAGAGGACTTGGATCATGGTGAATGATTGCCACAGAAGCCAAAAAGACTGGGTCAGCTCAATGTGAGTCTCAGAGTTGGTGGCTGTTAAAGAGTATTCCCTAATCAATAGAGATTCACACTAGCTAATACATAAACCACATATATTAGTAGAAATTTGCAGACAATGAATAAATTGGGTCAGACATAAGTAAATGAAATATAGAACAAAAATTAAATTCCAAATCCCTTAATATGGCACATAAGGAACCCTCACAACCCCCTTCATCCTCAACTTCCTGGCTCTGACATGTGTAGTGTTTCTCTTAGGCTAAACCAACAGAGCTCTCCTTTCGACATCAAATTCAAGGTGTGCAAAATGGAGTATATCATTCCTCTTTTGGGGTTGTTTCTTCTCCGAATTTCCAAATTTCAATGAATGAATCCCTCACCAACAGGTTTAAACGCCAGAAACATAAATGTCATTTTGAGAACCATCCCCTCTCTCATTCCCATCATTAAAATTTCTACACGTCCTTTTAAAAATATATATTTATTATTATTTATTTACATTCTAATATATTTTTTTACATATGTTGTGGAGCAGGTGGGGAGAGGGGGAGTGGCAAAGGAGAGGGAGGTAAGGTGGGAGAAGGAGAGAGGAAGAAGGGGTGGCATTGTCAAAGCCCGTGGCAACCCCCTCATTCCAGTGGCAACTCCCTCATTCCTGGGATCCCAGGGGGCTTCCAGCAGTGGCTCAGTTGTGGCTGGGCTGGATGTGGACCTGGGGGAGATGGCTGAGGCCCTTGGGCCCCCACTACCCCACTCAGGAGCCCAGGGAGCTTCTGGCAATGGCCTGATGGTTGTCGCTGGGCTGGATGTGGATGTTGAGGGGTGGCTAAGGCCCTTGGTGCTCCCCCAACCCAGCTCAAGAGCCCAGGGTGCTTTCAGTGGCTGCTCAGTCGTCACTGCTTGGCTGGATGTGGACATCGGGGGACATGGCCAAGGCTCTCAGCCCCCCACCACTCCAGCTCAGGGGCTCAGGGTGTTTTCAGTATCTGCCTGGTGGTTGTCGCTGGGCTGGATGCAGATGTTAGGAGTGCATGGCTAAGGCCCTCAGCCCCCACTGCCCCAGCTTGGGAGCCTGGGGTGCTTTTGGCAGCAGCCTGGTTGTCATCACTGGGCTGGATGCAGAAATAGGGGAGGCATGGCTGAGACCCTCAGCCCTCCCCTCACCTGGCTTGGGAGCCTGGGGGCTTCCATTCCTTCTAGGTTTTATAGGTGTTCTTTAGTGGTATTAGAACTTTATTGGTCAATGTCAGAACTTTGTCTCTGATCTGTGTGTTTTTGTTTTTTCTTTCAGTTCTGTGCTGGATTACTGACTATTACCATCACTTAAACTCTGCACTGGAACTAATTTGTTGTCCTTTGGTTACTTCTAAAATGGGGGAACTTCCTGTGGGAACCAGCATTTGAGCCCTTTGGTTGAGCTAAATTGCTGCTTTGCTGCTGATTCTCTGTGGAAGGCTTTTTGTGCAGCTTGGACTTTAATTGTTAACCTTGTAAGCACTTCCAGGTCTTGTGAGGTCTGGTACACCTGGGTTTCGTGGAAACTCTGGTCTGGCCTGAGCCTTTTCAGCAACCTGTAACCCCTGCAGTTCTATATTCCTGACCAGTCTCCACTGAGTGATCTTGTGCTGAGTGGGGAACAGATCAGCTGTCCATGGCTGTGCCCCAATGTTTCCCCAGTGGGCCCTCCCCACCCCCCCATGCTCCAAACACTTCCCATGTGTTGGTGCCTTACAATGACTCACTGGCCTCTGAGTGGCTCCTTTTTTCAGTTGTCTATGGCCCCTCACTCCTATGCAGGTCCATGGGAACCCTGTCAATGGTCTGTCCTCGGGACTACCAAGGCCCTCTTCTCCCCTGCAGCCTCCAAGCAACTTCAGACGAAGGGCATAGTTGTGGATTTTGCCAGCTCTTGCTCTGTGTGCTCACCAAGGCCAGCCTTGAAGAGGTCAGGGCTCAAAACAGTTAGAGAGGTCCTTTCTTTCTTTCATCGTGGCTTCTCCTGCCTTCATGAACTCCATAGGTCTCTCCTCCTCTTCCCCTGAGCTCTATCAGCCTTAGCTTGGCTGTCGTTGCTTTTTAATAGTTGTAAATTGGCTGATTGTGGGAGATGCTGGGGACCGTCTATTCCACCATCTTGATCAGAAGTCTCCCCTACATGTCGTTTTTAGGTTCTCCCATTATTTGCTGACAAGTGTTATAATAGTCCCCCAACTGGTCTCCGCACTACCAGCCTCAACCCCATCCCCAAGCCTCTTCTCAACACTGTCAGATGAATTGCTTTTCTAAAGTATGAATCTATTGTTCTCTTACTCAAAATTCTCAGTGTTTCCTCATTTCTCATCCAAAGTCATCAACATGTCATAACAGGTCCTAATTTCCACAAAGCCCCATTCTCTGCTCCACCTACAACAAACCATGGGCACCATTTTTTTCTCAATCTGTTTGCCCAGAGCACTGCACCTGCCCATAACACACCCCATCCCCAAAATCCTGCCCTCTCCCCTAGCTCCAGCCAGGGCATCTCACCAACTCCATCACAACCTCCATAACTTCAAGTTCCTCAAGATTCAACTCAAGCATTGCCTACTCTTAGAAGTCCTCTCTGAAACTCAACCTGAGTCAGGAGTCCTCATTGCTAAATGATCTAATAGGCCCATCATGTGCTAACTAGAAGGGGCACCAAAAAGCTGAGAAAAAAACATCAATTTGATATTTTATTTTTTAAAAATTTTTTTGAAAACAATTAAATATTTATCCTGGGCAAAATCAAAACTTTATTGGTCTTCATTGCACCAATTTTGAAGTTTAGAATTACTTTTATGTTTAACTACAAAGGTGTACAACATAATCTTTTCAGTGGTCAATGCCTAAAAAATCTTACACACCCTGGGTACCCTCCCTAGTGCTTCCATATGCAAGATGCCCTCTATAATTTTCTTGAACATCCCCCTAACTAGAATGTGAATTCCTCCTGAACAGGAACAGTGTCTTTCCTTGTTTATAATCAGTGGCCATTACAATGCCTGGCAAATACTAGGAGTTCAAGTACTTATAGAGAGAAGAAAAAAGGGAAGAAGAAAAAAGGAGAGGATAGAAGAGAAGAAGGGAGAGAAAGAAGAAATGGGGAAGAAAGAAGTACCTTCTAGCCCTGGTATCCTACACCTCTAGTTGTCTAAAAGGCTCCTTTTGCTTGGATAGATTTGCAACAACATATGGAAAGGCAGATTTGAACTCTTGGGCAACGCTGAACGCTATAAAAATCATTTTTTGTCAAACCCAGCTTACACCAAGAATGAGTTGATTGTTCCATGGTACTGATCTAGAAAGACTTTTAAAGTGAATCCAGTCTCAACTGACTTTGAACTCCCACAAGAAACATAACAAATCACTAGCTACCACCTTCCTGGAACTGCTTGGTTTCTAAGGGACATGTCAAGGTACTCTCTGGGCTACCAGGGTCCTCAGGTACTAACCAGAGGATCACAGAAGCTGGGTAGCTCCACATATCAACTTTCAGGGAAACCTTGTCCTGGAACAACTCAGCAGATGGTCCTAATTGCAGTGTGTTCTGCTCATACCAGATCATAAGCAATGTCCTGCCCCTTCCCCTGGAACCCTATATGCACAATGACAAAATCCTGCACAGAGCCTATTTCATGTCACATACTACATTGTTATACAATAGGTAGTGGAGCCCTTTTTTTCTATTAAAAAAAAAATAAAAGGCTAAACTGACACATATGCTAAATGAGAGCCAAAGTATTTTGAAAAGTTATAATGAATTCTTATGACAGAAATTATATTATGCATAATATAAACATCTGTATTTAAGGAAGATAATAGTTTAGCTCCAGGAAATAATAGCTAAGCAGTGATGACTTAAGCAAACGTTTTACAATTAATGGAAATAAAAATTATATATTATTACAATTAAGGGGAACTGGAAGATTGGGATAGGAGGTAACTCATACCAACGGACTCTTAATGCAATAGAGAGAATTAAAGCTTCTATAAAACAGTCTCTCCCCCAAAGAGGGAAACTACAAAAAAAATCAAACTTCTTGAAGTTCAAAGATGTTAAATTCTACTATTTAAGCCCCATTACATATGTAGTTTCTGGCATAGCCATTTCTTACCTTCGACAGAGTCAATTCACCTCTTAAAATGAGATATTTAAAGGCAAACTGTTGGCTTGGTGTCGTGGATGGCAGATCACAGAGTTCCAAAGCCCTTAAGACACTGTAGCACTAGTTCTTACTAAGTCATAATTAACTTCATTGGGAGTTACATGATAGCAACTTAGAACAGAATTTGGCTGACCATTTTTAGTATTCTTCCACTTGGTAATTATTACTTCAGTGGGAATCTCAAGTAAGATGCAGAGGGCAAAATTTGGCCCACAAAGAGAAGCACATCAAGTAACTGGCCCAATTTATAATGTCAGTAACAAAGTGTATTTAATTCTCCCACGGAGCATCCCCGTTAGTGCGTTGATTTCATCATGAATGTAAATCCAATCAAAATGACTACTTGGATTCTTTACAAAGTCCCATGAAGGGCGATGTGTAGGGGAGATACGGCAGTGCATAGAGAACAGCTCCGTGTACCAGATCACCACCCTGGACAGGCAATTGTGTAAAAACTAAGAAAAGAGCTAGACGCTGTTGGGCAGTTTAACCACATAATAAATTCAAGAGAAAGGAGCCATCACAGCTTTAGTCTGGGCATTAAATATCTGAAGAATAAGATTTAGGCTTGTGCTTCAAAATGAAAACCCAATACTAGGTTCAGAATGACTGCTGTAATGATAGTTATATAAAATAAAACTTCAAATTATACAATAGGCTATGCAATTTTCACTACCATTAATTGCAGAACATAACATTCCCTGAAACTCAACGATGATGCTCCATCAAAAGTGTTTATATTGTGCATGACCTAATTTTTATCATAAAAATGGAGACTTTTTTTTTTTTTTTTTTGGCTTGCTTGCTTTAAATTACAGTATTTAGTTGGAAACTAATTTTAGGGTATTATCAATATGACATTTGGGTTAAAGGACACTGAAAAATCACAAACTGATGCAGAATATAAGAAGACTATATTTTTAATATATATTCTCGGCTTTGCTACATATGTTCATTCCCAGTGATTCACCAGAGGCACTGAAGACAACACTAATCCATTTGTGAGGGCTAGTCCATGATCCCCTTGACGTGGTGTCTTGGCCAGACTTTTGTTCATTAACATCACTTCCCCAGCTAGCCCAGAGCTAGTTCTTCCCTGTCCTGAAGTCCTCATTCTCCACCATCACCACCCCACCCGCAGCAGCCCTTGCTTCTCAGTGGTGACAGCATCAAGAAACGAAGGAAACACCATACCCAGTGTCCTACCAAGGAAGGCAGACTGCTCTCCCATTGGCCAGCCCACCCATCAGTGCACCATGTTTGTTAACATTCTGAAAGACATTTGTGCAGAGAACAAACTGACAGAGCTCATGTTTACATCAGAAATCTCAGAAACGGCAGGAGATTTATTCGTGGAATCTTAACACCCATTCAGACTGTCATAAAACACAAAGGACCAGATTCAATAAAAACTCTGTCCAACTTCCACAACACTAAAGTCTGTGTGAGCCTTCAAAACAAAATCAATTTTTCCAGTTTTGCAAAGGGCTGTTCAGACTTTGGTAGCATGGAAGCCAGCTGGGGCATTTCCTAACTCATCCCCTAAATTAGTCTCAAAAGTAGCTTCGAGGACCACATTTGATCAGACACTAATCCATTTGTGAGGGCTAGTCCATGATCCCCTTGACGTGGTGTCTTGGCCAGACTTTCGTTCATTAACATCACTTCCCCAGCTAGCCCAGAGCTAGTTCTTCCCTGTCCTGAAGTCCTCATTCTCCACCATCACCACTCCACCCGCAGCAGCCCTTGCTTCTCAGTGGTGACAGCATCAAGAAACGAAGGAAACACCATACCCAGTGTCCTACCGAGGAAGGCAGACTGCTCTCCCATTGGCCAGCCCACCCATCAGTGCACCATGTTTGTTAACATTCTGAAAGACATTTGTGCAGAGAACAAACTGACAGAGCTCATGTTTACATCAGAAATCTCAGAAACGGCAGGAGATTTATTCGTGGAATCTTAACACCCATTCAGACTGTCATAAAACACAAAGGACCAGATTCAATAAAAACTCTGTCCAACTTCCACAACACTAAAGTCTGTGTGAGCCTTCAAAACAAAATCAATTTTTCCAGTTTTGCAAAGGGCTGTTCAGACTTTGGTAGCATGGAAGCCAGCTGGGGCATTTCCTAACTCATCCCCTAAATTAGTCTCAAAAGTAGCTTCGAGGACCACATTTGATCAGAAGAATGTGCATGCTTCTCTCTCCCTCTCCCTCTCTCTCCTTTTTTTTTATTTATTTTTTTTTAGCATATTTCAGAGTACATCACATGAGGAACAAACAACAGAACTGCAGCATATGTCTCATGCAGTTAAAAGCTTCAAAACTGGCCCATGAAACAGAATTCTTTGGTACACAGTGAAAAAATATTTTTTGATTCCATAATCTGTACTGCAGTAAAGTTGGGTATAATCATTTTTAATAGTTGCTGCGTCCATGGACAGCTGTTCTTCATACATACTGGGAATGTTTCCTTTACATTCCTAAAGACATAAGAGTTTGACACCAAGCCAGTACCTTTGGAAATGGTGAAAGCTAAACACACCCCATACTGATGCTTTTACTCTCCCAACAAACTTTCTCCCACAACTAAAATGTTAAAACTTTTACCCCACAGCCCACATTCTGAGATTAGTCCAATAACTAATGTTCTGTCCAAGTAAAATACATTTTGTCATAGCTTGAAAATGTTACCTTTCACAGAAGTATAGTATTTCTGACCAGCAGGGAACATATGTCAACATTATCTATTATTACCCAATGTCAGGACCGAAAAGGGAAGGTGGGTGGTGGATGTTAATAACGACTTAAGCGATTTCTAAAAGAGGCATTTGAGAAGTACAAAGCCAGAAGTTTCAAATGTTTTGTCTTATTTTCGCTGTGTCAGCAACCTGCCCCCACCCCCTGCAACAAACCTAATGCAACAAACCTAATGCTGCCTCCAACCCAACGCCTAGTTCTCTTTTCAATTTTAGCCAACGCTTTGCTAAGCTGGAAAGTTTGAAAAATACCCTAGAAAACTTCTCTACCAGAAAATGAAAAACAAAAACATATGACCAGCAATGATGAAAGCAACTCCCACTAGCTAAGAAAAAGATTTTCTATCACAGAAGCTCATGACATTCGGATTTGAAAATTTATTTCCATTTTTCAAGCTACTTGTCTGGTGTTTAGATTTGGGGTTTGGGTTTCTTGGACATTGGAGGAGACAGGGGAAATGGTGGTTGGGAGTGTGATAGATTTTCTATCACAGAAGCTCATGACATTCGGATTTGAAAATTTATTTCCATTTTTCAAGCCACTTGTCTGGTGTTTAGATTTGGGGTTTGGGTTTCTTGGACATTGGAGGAGACAGGGGAAATGGTGGTTGGGAGTGTGATTGTATTTAAGTAATTTTCACAAAGGTAAGCAGAAAGTATTCTCATCCAACAAGGCTGCAGGCGAGACGGCTGCCCATCCTCAGCTGGACACTCCTGCAGAAGCGGAAAGTCACATTCCATAGTGGACCAGAGGAGGATATGTGCCTCCTGCCTTTCCCAAAGTTGGATCAAGATGTGGCATATAATGTATGGTGAGCCTGTGGTTCACCAGACCCCTATCTTGAGCAGCCATGACCGTGAACTGAAAATGTACTTGGCACCATGATTGGAAGCAATTCAGTTCTTGATGTCCCTTTGGGCCATGTGATTATATCCAGTGTTTCTCAAGGACAAGACACTTCTTCTAAGTTCTCGCCTCACCACACAAGCACCTAGGGGAAGAAATTAGGTCATGGGCCAAGACTTGTGTCCTAGTTCAGGCATGGAAAAGGAAGTATTGAGGTAATATGTCCCTTGAGTCTTGGGGATTTTTGTACGTTCCATCAGGGGCATAGTGTCTTGGGGTCCTGGGCCTGTTGGAAAGTAGGTTCTCGTCTGCATCTCTTTGGTTGCTTTAAAAATGAACCCTCCCCTTTGAAGAAATAACTCAGGAAATCTTATAAAAGAAAACTGTTTAAATAAATATCTCATGATAAAGAGACTTGCAACTCAACCCATGAGAAAACTCAACCCATGGCAGAACACATGTCACAAGACTGGAAGAAGGTGGCAGTGCTTACTGTTTTGACTTTTGGAGGAAGTTATCCTAATCTGTTCTTCCTCATCTCATTCTGTTTCTGAGAACAGAAGACATAGAATAGGTTTCTTCTAGATATTATATCACTCACGCAAAAGGAGATTTTAATTACTTAGGTCATCTGCATTGCTACCCAAACAATATTTTAATTGTTAAAATATTCTTTAGCCATATTCATTTCACAACTGAATGGTGGATCTAAAATGATAAATTATAGAGGATTTTCTGCTTTTCATGTGTGGTGCTGTTGCCCAATGCATGAAGCAGAGGAGAGTGCTTTGAGGCGACCCTTCCAGCATCATGGGAGAGGCGGAGTGTCCTCAGTGCATCAGTCTTCTCTCACCTACTCCTCCCGGGCCCACATTGGGGTAGGGGTTTGGCTGGATTCATGGTAGAGGATAAAATTAACTGGCCACCTCTTAGGTAAAACATGCCTACTGTGAAGCTCCACCTGAACTGACAAACCAGAGAAGGGCAAAAATAGTACTAACTTAGATATATAGAGTGTCTTTTAGAAAATTCATTAAATGTTGAGGTGGAAAAGAACCTTAACATTTCAACCTCCTCATTTTTAGAGAGTAGAATTAAAGCCTAGAAGGGCAATTTGCTATGTCACATAGCTCAGCAGATGCCCTGATCCACTCCATTTTGGCATGATATCACGGGAAACTAAGTGATAATATTGGAAGTCAGTATCCTGGTCCCTCTTGGGGTGGGGGGAGTTAGGTAGTGATCAGCAAAAGCATGAGGGAAACTTCTGGCATGCCGGTCCTCTGATCAAGGTGATTATGGGCTTCTTTACCTATGATTCGGGCACTTTTCTGCGAGTAAGTTATCCTTCAATTTAAAAAAGTAGAAAATGAAAGAAAGAGGAAAATAATTAAATACAGTAAAAATGTATGTGCACCAAACATGTCCAATGAAAAAATAAATGAAAAATAGAAAAAATATATGTGCACATATAATTATCATTTCTAGTAAAAATCCCTAGGTATTAAATTTAAGATAAAATTAAACACTATCTACAAAGCGGGTTGGCTTATCATTTCAACCCCAACACAGGGAAATAAGAATCCCAATAAGAAAAACAGTAGCAAAGTGTCTCCAAAATAAATAGCAATAATCATTTTCATTTGAAATGTACCAACCAAATGGTATGGAGTTTCCTCAAACAATTGCAGATAGATCTACCATATGACCCAGCTATCCCACTGCTGGGAATATACCCAGTGGAATGGAAATCATCAAGTCGAAGGTATACCTGTTCCCCAGTGTTCATTGCAGCACTCTTCACAATAGCCAAGAGCTGGAATCAGCCCAAATGTCCATCATCGGATGAGTGGATATGGAAAATGTGGTATATCTACACAATGGAATACTACTCAGCTATAAAAACGAATGAAATACTGCAATTTGCAACAACATGGATGGACCTTGAGAGAATAATATTGAGTGAAACGAGTCAGACAGAGAAAAAGAAATACCACATGTTCTCACTCATTGGTGGGAGCAAAAAAAA
>NW_007726215.1:657713-712385 GCF_000696425.1 Galeopterus variegatus | reverse complement strand
AAAAAAAAGAAAAAGAAATGTACCAACCAGTTTACACAATATTCTATTATTTTATTTCCCTTGATCTAAAAAAAAAAGAAACCTGTTCTTTAAGGAGAAAATTTATTTGTACCATCATTTTATAACTATGAAAACAAAAGTTCAGAGTGATTGAGTGACTTGCCTAGTAGCTAGCAACGGGTCCCACCTGAAGAAGACCCTGGCATTTTGACCCCTGCCTATCTAGGTGTCCTCTCCACTACAAGTTAAACAAAAGTTCAGAGTGATTGAGTGACTTGCCTAGTAGCTAGCAACGGGTCCCACCTGAAGACGACCCTGGCATTTTGACCCCTGCCTATCTAGGTGTCCTCTCCACTACAAGTTACCAGTAATAATAACATCTTGCTTTTGTGAGGAAATAGGACATTTTCACTCATTTCACACAAATACATATGAAAGATTAGTCACTTCAGGGATTACAAACATGAAATGGAAACCTATCTTCAAGAAATTTGTTTTTTTTAATGGGGAAGTGAAACAGCTTAGTTTTTAAAATATAAGTTCATTCACCAAAAATTAATCTCATGGGCCAATTTTGTCTTCACTTGCATTATGAGATGGCCAGAATCTAAGAAAAGCTGAAGAAGCATTTTACGCTAAAATTGCCAAGAACTAAGTTCCTTTTTGAAGCTAGAAACTTTTTTAGCAGTGGAAGTGGCTGAAGGTTTAATGGAGATGTTGATTTTTGCATTGTTTTCCACTGCTAGTACGTGGCTCACAAATAGGATTTATACTTTACAGAGTGGTTTATAGACACTTACGAAAATATCAGGATGTATCAATGTTTGGTACTTTTTTTTTACAGTTTGGAACCTAAAAATGTAAATGATACATAATCTCTGCTACACACCATAGCAAAATATGCAGAGGGAAAAAATAACAGTTTGGAAGAGACAAGAAGTGAAAGGATGAAATTAGTCTGGGCCTGTTTCCTACATATGTCATCTGAATAGCAAACCTGAGTGAGCTTTGGAAGCTTTGCACATTAATTTATATGATAGCCTCTTGGGTGAATAGGTTACACGTTCTGCTTCACAGTTATCCTTGAACTTTTTCTGGTTAATATCATCACAATTCTTGCTTCTTGCATTGGCTTGTGATTAATGGATGACATTTGCTTGAATTTGATTGGGTGTTAATATACCATATTACCCTGCAACTGACAGGCCCCCTTTTGCAATTTCTTAAGGACTTCTTGCAGAAGAATAGTAAAACATGTGGTGGATCCAGATACAACTAGACAGAAAAAAAGCATTATGCCAAATTAATCTAACTTAAATAATCAGGGCATTGTAGAATTTAGCCAATTATTTTTGATTCTCTTACTACCAGTTTGGAGCACACATAGTCAGTGTATTTGGATGCCACACAAGAAATAGCTGTGAGATTTGAAAATACCAAACTAATAAGCTACAACCAAATTAGTCTGTAAATAGTGTAATCATTCTGAAGAAGAGATACTAATAGGAACCAAAAGCCTAAAATTTATACATTTTTTGACTGAGCAATTCCACTTCTAGAAATACATTTTAAGAAAATAAGAGTGTGGGCAAATATTTGGCTACGTGGGACATTTATGCCAACCATAAAGATTAGAAAAAACCTTAATGCTCAACAATAGGGGATTAATCATATAAATAATGGTGCAGCCAAGACGAAGAATGTTGTGAAAGAATGTTTAATGACACTGAAATGTATTTAATATATGTTATGTAAAAAGAGATTTTAAAAATTGTAGTAAGATTTAGATTTTTTAAAATATATGCATAAACATCCATAAATGAAATACTTGGAAGGATATGTATCAAAATGTTATCAATGGGTATTTTTGAGTTATGGGGTTGTGTATGGTTTCTAATTTTCTTCACATTATCTATATTTCCTAAATTCTCTATAATGTACATAAATTACTTTGGTTAAGAGAAAAACAAAATGTTTCTTTTTTAACAAAGAAGAAATGGCCATGTCCATGCTACCTAAGTATTTGTCAATGCAGTAAAAACAATAGATGTTATAGGTATATTATTTATCTTACATTCTTTTCCATTCAGAAAAAATCCCTTTCCAACAAAAATGAAAATAACAAAATATTAACAGTTGTTTTTAATTATTCTACTTTTCCATAGCCATCTGGTAATATCAAATATTAAAATTATCTGAGGATAATATTGAACAGTATGATAGCAGTGGGCTACAGCCTTGCTATTACTTATATAAGCTTATGTAATCTTTCAGTGTCTAAGTTTAATTACTAATAAGAGGGGGACAGGCTGTGACTCATACTTAGCTAGCTCTTTGAAGAGTTTTAGACCAATCAAACCAAAAGGATGTCTTAATTTCATTTGGTCCTAGTTCCTGCTTTAGAACAAGATTAAAAATAAATATAAAGAAAGAGATGGAGAAAGTGAGTCACCTAATTTACATCTCACATAATGCAAACAAGTATTTCTTTAATAGGTGTTCAGCATCTAAAATGCTCAATTATAGCAACTTAGAAGCAACTTTTTAATGGAAAATCTTAGCATTTTTAATCTTACTGAAGGATGCAAACAAGTATTTCTTTAATAGGTGTTCAGCATCTAAAATGCTCAATTATAGCAACTTATAAGCAACTTTTTAATGGAAAATCTTAGCATTTTTAATCTTACTGAAGATTTTTTACCTTGTCAACTCAAAATTCATCTGTTTTTGAAAAAGAAAAATCTTTTTCTTGGAGACAAAGGTAAGCCACTGTACACCTCAAACTAATTAAAGATGAATCTTTTCTGGAACAATGGCACAAAGAAAAAAGCAATTATATTTTATAACTTAGACAAAACAGTCATCCACCAAAAGAATATTGCCTTCTTTTAATTATTAGAATTAATCATTCTATGGAAAACTGTTTGGCACACAGTGAAGATAAGATGATGATAAATATAATATAAAACAATAAAAAGAAACAGACTCTCTATTCAAATAAATTCATCCTAGTTGCAAGCAAAAGCCCTGAGGGATGACACACCAAGGGGCACCTCAGAGGCCTCAAAATGCCTATAGCAGTTCACACTAAGACCTGAATATAACCCAGTTCAATTAAAGTTGACCCAATTTAATCTTTATTAGCCGGCCTTTTGTAGTATTCCAATTAAAACAAAACATTTGAAACTCTTCAAAAAATGTTTAGTTGTTAGGAGAAAATGTGTGGTAGGTATTTGATTCACTAAATATGGGTTAGGCAAAGATGGAACTGATAGCCTGTGCTTGACCAGGTAGGGAATGAGCATCTGGGATGGATCGGTAAGATGGAGTTCAACCGGGATGCTGCTTGAGTTCTGTCTTGGGGAAGCCTCCTTTTTTCCAGAGAAGTTTGTGGCACTGACAACCTAGGTGAATTTCTAGAAGTTTACGATGTCTTTGGTTTTGAGTCACACCACAGATACTTGGAAACTACACTTCCAGGAACTCTGGTTACTCTGCAGCAGAAGGGCATTTAATTAAAAGAAAGAAAGTCAACAAAACTAAGTCATCATTGTTTACAGTCCGACTGAGTGGGCTGCTCAGAGTGTCTCACGGTTCTCAGATGAGGTCTCTTTCCATAGACAGATCTACTCAATCTGTGACAAGTTTTCTGGCAATTCTGAGAGAGCCACTCACTCTCACTTTCCCTAGGCATAGATTGGCCATGGTGCCTGGCTCAGTATTGTTCACTAACTTCCTATGAAGTTCCTCCTTCAGACTCTCAGGGGAGTATCTTCTCATAAGATATATTTCCTATATTGGCAATTTAGTTCTCTCTAAATTCCTGCTTGGGTCTCCCTCAAACAATGGCATGCCCCTCTTTATTCTTACAGTGCTGATCTTGACTAGCAGGTTTACTAACCCACTGCCCAGTTAGGGTACTCAGTGCCTCACGTGCTTCTCCCCATTGCGTTTGGCAGACTGTGGGACATTTTCTCCCACAGGAAAAAACCTCAGTTCCCTTGGGCCACAAGGCTAGCATAGGGAAATTTGCCTCATTCTCCTGAGGAACTGAGACTCATAATAAATATAACACAAGAACACAGACACATGAGAAATAGAAATGTTTTCTAATAATAACCATGGTTTGCATAGAAAGCTCAAGAGTGTAACATTTGACACTGGACAGCACATGTTTCTTGGGCTGTTCAGATACAAGAGTATTATGAGAAAGGAAAGGGACTGAATACAGAGCATGTTTTTCAAGAACTTTGCTCAGGAAGATAAGTGATGGACAAGTAAGGGTTATTTAGGGATAGAAGACCTAAGAGAATTTTGGGGGTGTTTTCATTTCTGTTAATGCATTTAATCAGATACGGGAAATCTGATTTTTTTTAATAATATGTGTAGATACTACTTGGTGCATTCTCTGTCAGGAAGTTCTTTACGTATGTTTCTTACGTAATATACACACAATTACCCTTCCTTATCTTCATTTTATGTGCAAGGAGATCAAGATTCAGAGAAATGGAGTAACTGATCCACTGTGAAAAATCTAGCAAGTAGGACAGCCTGGGTTCAACTGAGGTCTATGTTTCCAAAGCCCAGGCACTATACCATGCAAATGAAGGCAGTGAAGAGGGGAGACTGGGAATGCAGGAGAGGCCTGCAATCGTGTGGGTAAACAAGGTCTTCTGAGGCTGAAAAAAATGGATTCAAAACACAAGGAGAGAAAGAAAGATATACCTTAGAAGGTGCAAACATACTTCTCAGAGACAGAAGGAAGAAGTGCATCAAATATTAAATGGTTTTATATCTGAAAGTGACATTACAACTCAAATGGTATTGGATGACCACCCAGAAGGTTAAAGTTGGTAAAGATCTTTAAAGCTATTTACCTGCACTGGGTGGTATGCTAAAACTTTGCTGAAGAGTAGGATTTGGTGCAACAGGTCTGTCTTGGACTTTAGCCAGCCACTTTGTTACTGATCTTATAATTGCACTCACTTTCCACACAGCCCCACAGTGCAAGCCAGGACTAGGAGGACTGCATTCCTTAAGTCTATATAATACAGTCTTGCAGTAATAACAATCATCACCACAATATGGTAAAATGTCAAGAGTTTTAGACAGACTCAAGAGACCTAAATTCTAGTTGTAGATTTACTAACTAATCTTGTGAGCCTAAGAAATTCACTTAACTTCTTTGTGACCCATATTTCTAGTCTGTGTAGGAGAGTGATTCATTTACTCAATAAATATTCAGTGAGTGCCTATGACGGTGCACTCTACACCCAATGTCTCCACTCATCCTAGAAAATCACAAAGGAACCAAATCCATAAACAAAGTTTCAGGAAGTCATATATAGAAAATAACACAGAAAAGTGTGATAGAATATTCGGTAAGGAGATGTGTTTCAGGCTCTTAACAAGGCAAGAGATAATTGAAAAAGAATTGGGTAGATTCAGATAGCAAGCAAATAAGATTTACAGGTGACTGGATATAGGGTGGTGAAGGTAATAGGAATCAAGGATGAGTCCTAGGAGTCTTTCTCTTCAACTGTATGGGTGAGGGTGGCATTTCCTGACCTGGAGAAAATTGATGAAGAATAGATTTGAGAGTTGATAAATCAGGAGTTCTGTTACTTGGTTTTTAGGTATTGCCTGCATGATCTTTGAGGCAGATTACAGTACCAGCATTCTGTGATTCTAGATTGTGATCAAATAGGCCATTCTGAGAGGTGAGAGATGGTTAGTAATAAATTATATCCATGCCAAATGAGCGACTGAGGTAGGATAGAAATTGTGGTCAGGAGAATCTAAGACATGTAGAAACTGCGTGAGCCCAGCTGATAAAATTTATGAACTCAGTTGCCAAATTCAAGAATAGGACAAAGAAGATTATTGACCTAGAGCCAGCGTCATTGGAGACCTAGCGATGGTGCCCTGGAGATCCACACATGCTATGCAGAAAAATAGCATGCATGTCTGGATGACAGCAGAGCAAAGCAAAGGTGATGGAGCCCTCTCTCTGCCACTCATCTGAGCAGAAGATCTTGTCACCTCTTTATTCTCAAAGAATAAATGAGTTAGGAGACTACAGGAATATGCCTGGGTGGGTTTAGTGTGAAACCTGTCATTTTATTTTGTGAGGGCTGGACTTATCACTTCAGAAGTGTGAAAACAGGTGTGAACAACTTCCCCCCT
Organism: Galeopterus variegatus; assembly: GCF_000696425.1. Lineage (NCBI taxonomy): Eukaryota > Metazoa > Chordata > Mammalia > Dermoptera > Cynocephalidae > Galeopterus > Galeopterus variegatus. The sequence continues at coordinate 706,199 of NW_007726215.1, read as the reverse complement.
CCACACCCCAATTTCTTCTAGTAACTGAATCCTTTCTTAAAATCCTTTACTCAGACAGTAAACAATTCTAAACATCCCATACTTCTTATTCCGCAAGCCTATTCCTCACCTCCTTCAATAGAATTATGTAAAACTCTTACGATCAGGAATGGGGTGTCACGCTAAGTTCAGGGAGATACAGGGTTAATTGCTATGGAACACACTTTGATTTCACTTTGCCACAAGTTACTGCACTTGAAAATACTAGTTTGCTGCCATCTGTTTCATAGGAAGATGCTCCTGAAGTGTCATTAGACAGTGTGAGGAACATTTCTGCCCCCTAAAAAGGAACCACATTGCTGGAGTCATGGCCACTGACACAGGACAGATGACCATCTATTACTGTTCCCATATACAGCCAGAACCAGATACAACCAAAGGAGGTGTTGCAAGTGAAAGCATTTTTTTGTAAATTATACTGTAATATACAAATATGGGATTATTACATTCTTATTCAATCATGAAGAAATGGATGTTGGTTATAAGTGGATGAAATTCCCAGTTTTTCCATTCCTTAAGAGTGCATCATAAATATGCCATCACAACCAAAGCTAGTTTTGAATACTGTAAGCATTGCTATTGCTGAGAAGAATGGTGATTTGACACGTGTAGCATCAATTTGACCATAATAGTTTCACTTCAGCATTAGATATTTGACATTTAATAGCACTGGAAAAGGTAAAGCGTGGTTTTTTCACACCTTTTTATATTTGGTAAGTGATAGGTCCCACCCAATCAGAGTTCCAATTTATTTTAAATGATAGATTTTACCAAAAAACTCACTTAAACCCCTATCTGTATTTCTATCAAATTTTAACCTACTCCTTAAAGTACAGAGACAGATATATCCACTAAAATTGTTCCCTGGAATACTTAGCTTTGCAAATACATTTATCTCATAAATTTGTTTTATACCCTTCTTTCCTACCCACAGAAAATACTGGTTTTGCTATTCTTTAAAATTGTTCCCTGGAATACTTAGCTTTGCAAATACATTTATCTCATAAATTTGTTTTATAGCCTTCTTTCCTACCCACAGAAAATACTGGTTTTGCTATTCTTTTTTTTTTTTTCTCCTCCTAATACCAATCACTCTCTTGTTCTATTCTTTCTACATTCATATACATACAGGTCTCCATTATGACAGAAAATGTATTATTCAGTCCCTTAATCCTTTCATTCTCAATTAAGTTTTAAAAATGTTTTCTTCTCCTCCTCTCTGTGTCGGTAAAGTGAGAATTTTAAAAAAAGACATGCATCAAAACGTATTTATAAAGTAAAAACAATGTTTAGCATAATTGGCTTTGTTTTAATTAATATGCTAAGCATTTTTAAATGCATGTCCTCCTTTATGAATTACCAGTGTCATGTAATTTTTTTCAATGTGGGCTTTTAAATGATAAAGATCCATTTTCCATTAAGCCTTTAGCACTGTGATTCTCTCGCCCAGGAAGCCACTGTGTTGATGTCCCAATCATTGAATACAATGTGTTAGGGAAACTTCTTTATATACAACTATTCATGGTATTTTCAGGATTTAATTTACAAATCCTAACTAATACACCATCATAAGACCAATGCACACCGTCCTGCCTCTATATCTGCATCACTAATGTGACAGCATGAAAGTGTTAATGCTAATTTTATTTTGAATTTGCTGATTAAACGTTTCCTTTACCCTGGACAAAAGACTTATTATAGATTATTCACAAATTCTTCTTCTACTATCAGAAATAGTTTTAAGACACCATAGATATGGGAGGAAATAAGCACATACCCTATCCAAGCACATGCAAGCTGTTGCCTTCTTTCCCAACTCATGACTTCTAGATGTCAAGTCTTTAGCAAGCTTAAAACAAATAAATTTTTTTTAAAAAACAGCCAGAATTCAGTGGTCAAATATTCAGATCAACAAGGCTTCCCAAATTCACTGTCTTCAAGTTCAGAGTTAAGATAATAATTCTATTCAGAGGATATTCTGGCCATCAAATCCAAAACCTGTTCAAAATAAAGGTACAAAAATGAGATTAAAACTCAACTTAAAAATTCTACAGCTTTATTTAAGAAGTGCTGTTGAAGCTATAAAGGATTTCCTGTCATTCTTGTTTTAAATAATCTTATATTCTTTTGTTCTTCAGTTACTCTCTATTCAAATAATCATGGATGTAAATGACTCAGTACAACAGGGATGCCCCTGACAATGTAAACATTATTGTTTATCCAGAAGCATTATATGGTCATGCAAAAATGGCATTAAAAGCTTGTGGTCAGATCAAAAAACCACAACTGTAATTGTTTATTTATATAGCTCACCATTGCTCTGTAGTGTAAGTTTACATTTTTAAAAATTTCTAAACAATGCTGAGTTAGCCTTAAAAGAGTGAGAAATGCATGGTTTGCCTAAATGATTAAAGACAACAACTGAGGTCTATGCGTGCAGCAAGGTGCTTTAATATGGAAATTATTTACTTGGCCCAAGCTTATAGTTTTCATTTTTATGCTGCCCTTGAAACTCTATGATAACAGGGCCATTCAGTGGAATTTCTGCATTTTTCTCTTTAGTTCAGGGCAGCTGGTTTCTTTCCTCTCTAAGCAGAAAGCTAAAGTATATTTATCACTCTTACAGTGACTCAAAACAAACAGGAAGTCTTCATCAGCCGGCTCCTGGGCATAGCTGATATTAGGTACTGGCAGAAAGGAAACAGAGACCTCATTCTCTAGGAGTCCGACAGAATGTACATGCAGATGCAGGCGATAACGAAGTTAGGGATGCTCCAAATGACCACCATGTTCTCCCAAGATTAAGTGTTCTCTCGACATGCTCCAGCTTTCAGAGTCTGTGAAAATTCCTCAGGAGTTTTCCTTTCCATTTCAGTTTGAAAGAGAAGTTTGAACTGGACACCACAAGCCTTAGAATCCTTGTGAACCTATGCACCAAAGGAAACCTGGGAGGGAGCTATTCTGGGAGATTTGGCTTTGATCTGGTTGCTAGGAAAAAGCCCTGCTTTTGTCTGGAGTATTTTGAATGGCTCCTTCAGTCAGAATGAGGCCTGCAGGTCACTGTCTGAATTAAGTGAAGAGGATTTTTTTTTAACACTAAAAATGAAGTTGTCGTTGTATGCTGTAATAAAGCTGGAGAGAGCGGACTCTGTTGCTGGGCAATGACAACAGTTCTTTGCTACAACCTAAACTCCAAGGTACACTGTGAAAATCAGTGAAGCATGCTTGCAGATCAAATATATGCAAATATTCCTCAGTGGCACATATGGTCCTAGAGATTTTTGCCTTCACCTCCTTTTCTGATAAAACCCGTTTCAGATGCAAAGCCCACTTTGTTTTTATTAATGCAAATGTTCACTATCGAACAATTTTTTTAACCTTATGAATAAATAGAAAGGTCAAACACTCACACCTAACTTTTTTCAGCCAAACCAAACTTAGAATGGATTGGACTGGACAGTACTGATACTAACTCAAAAGTATGAGGCAATACACTTTGGGGGGTCCTTTAAACATTTTCTTTTTTATTTGTTGGCTAATCTCCCTGTTTATGATAATGTGTGTACCTTTGTATAAGGACTTTACAGTGATTATCTAATTTTCACAGATCCTGCTGAGGTGGAAAGGGAGCGAATCTTATCTTCATTCTACAGATGAGGAAACAGAGATGCAGACAGGTTGAGTAACAAGCTGACATTTTTAAGTGCCACATTCTGTCCAGTACAAAAATGATGGTAGGGCATGGCCTTTGTTTTTCCAGAAGTGGGGCTGGATTTTCACCTACCACCCATATGTTCACCAGTCCCCATTATGGCCAGCAGTTCTTAGTGACTGCACTGACTCCCCAAACAATCTCTTGGGAAAATATGCAGCAAACTGCCCCACGTGATGATCAAACCCTTAACCTTGGCACCATTGGTATCTGGTGCCAGTAAGCTGACATCCTTCCAAATCATCCTGGAATAGGAAAGAAGGGGCTATTTTTCATGTATTTAGCTAGTTTTGTTCTCTTTCAAGTTTGAAATGTATCTTGCACTCCAAGCAAATCCCAAAATATGAGCTATAAATACAAAAATAAGAGAATGCTAAGAGGTGAAGTATATAAATTAAAAAAATTTAAGAAAAGGTTTTATTTTAAGAAAAAAATGAATGAAGGAAAGCATACAAAAGCTGGGACCTTTAGGACTACAGCATCACTGTTGGTATAAAGTGGTTCTTCACTTGTGTTTGTACCTGCAGATCTAGATGATAAAGATAAGGAAAGATTAACAATAAAAAAGAATCCTTTTCTGAATAATCTTAGATATCCTCTTTTAAAGAAAGTAGGAGACCTTATTCCCCAGAAGAAAGTTCTAGCAAAAATACACTCAAGACTATTGAGTGTTAATCAGATACTACCTGTACTAACCAGGTGATGGGGGGTTATCTCGATATCCTCTTTTAAAGAAAGTAGGAGACCTTATTCCCCAGAAGAAAGTTCTAGCAAAAATATACTCAAGACTATTGAGTGTTAATCAGATACTACCTGTACTAACCAGGTGATGGGGGGTTATCTACCCAAAACAGGCTAGGGAAATGTATATTACATGGACACCTTCCAGAGATTTCAGGAACAGGAAGCCAGCCTGGCCTATCTTTTGGAATGCAAATTACCCTGCAGACCACCAGGCAAAAAACTCACGAAACCCAAACCAGACCTTCCTGCCAAAAGACACTCATACTAGAAAACAGAAGTGTTTTCAGGGTAGCATAACTTCTCTCAGTCTACCTGTTTACTTACTCAATTTTCTTCTCAAACTGCATATACATATTGTTGTAGATCTGTGAATTGCTTAACTGTGAACGCTACAAAAATTTCCTAGATCTATGTCAGAAAGCCACAAAGTGGATCTAGGTTTTAGTAACAAATTGATGGATCCTAAACTCTCACAATCAAGAACAACTGGTGTGCTGAGCCCATCTCTAAACGTGGACAGGGACCAAATTGCTTTCCTAGATCCAGGAAATGGCAACAGGCTAACTAACAGTACCAACCAGCCAGACTACAGAGAGGTTCTTCAGGCACTGCTGAAGACCAACTCTGAAGACCCCCTACTGAGTAAGACTCAAACCCTGGGGCTCGCTCTCCCCTTACTTATTTGCCGCTGCTTTGTGCAAATGTTCCAGCAACCCCGGAGGACTTGGTATTAATTTCTGTGTGTCACTATGGCTAGAGTGAAGCAAGAGCCAAAAATGAATTAGGTAAATATAGTGGGCTTCAGGCACAAATTCAGCAGGTGAATTTATTTGCAAATGACTTTTTATCCTATTCATTTAAGGTTCTCTTTAGAGACACAGAAAAAAACTTTATTATTCTTAAAGTAAAGAAAAGCAATATTTGGTTTCAATATTTGATTCACAGCCCATCACACAATACTTAATAAAAGAATCCTTTTTTTTTTTTTTCCCCTTTTTTGTCTTTTTTCGTGACCGGCAACGGGATCGCAACCCTCGGGATCGCAACCCTCGGGATCGCAACCCTCAGTGTCACGCCCGCACCGTGCTCAACCAGTGAGTGGACTGGTCTCTATATGGGATCCGAACCCTCGGCGGGAGCGCCGCTGCACTCCCAAGCGCCGCACTCTACTGAGTGCACCACCGGGCCGGCCCTAAAAGAATCCTTTTTAACGTTACTATGCATTTATTACAGGAGTATTGATTTCGGTGATGAGAATTTTATTGTTAAGATTAGGTTGATTGAAGACAATTTTTTCCTGGAGCTTTCTCTGTCATTTCATTGAGTCACCTTTTCCTTCTGCCCAATACATGACTGTTCCTGTTATTCTTTGAATTAATTTGGATAAAAGCCTTCTGCAAAAGCATCTTTCTGGATCCACAACCTCCTCTCTGAGCATTTGTTAACACATTACACTATACTAAAGTGAATCCACCCACCAGAAATTAGGCAATCTATCCTGGTTTTAATATTTTTTGAAGGCTTACAAAGTGCTAATCACTAAAGCAATGATTCCCAGCCCTGGTTTTGTGATAGCCTGGGGTATCGCCAATTACCTCATAGATCGTGAAAGACAAAATTCCAAGAATTTTTCAAAAGAATATTAATTATAGTTTATTTTAATTTGAAATATAAATATGTGCCATCAGAGATAGGAAGTGTCACAGTGGGACTTGGTGGGCTGGAACATTGAGCAAAAACAAGCAACAATAGTCTATTGAAAGTCGTCAAACCTCAAAATCATTATGTTTTCCAAAACAAAAAAGAAAGAAACGCTATTCTTATTCCTAGGAACTTAAATTCTAATGCACACCTTATGACAGGCACAAAAAGGAACTAGGACAAAACACACACCAGGACATTTCCTGAAGAATACAAATAAGGTGTGTCACACTTTTTCATGAATAAAAGAAACGTGATAATATCTGATAACACCATTACACTATTCAATGTGCCTAAATTATAGTTGTACTAAGAAATGAGAAAATCTCTGGAATAGGACCAGGATTGCTTTTTAATTGTCCATTAGAAAAAGCAAAAATAAAATCGCCTGCAATGATTTCTTTTCGTGATCATTCACCTTATTTTTAAAACACAAAATCAAAAACATATTGAGACGCATGGTGAGGCTGGGCAATAAAACCGAAGCAAACTGTCTCCTCTCCTCAGCCCAGGCTCAGCAGCGACAGCAAGCCCACAGTGCCAGCTTGAGACTGGCAAGGCACTAGCACTGCACAAAACAAAATCTTCAGTTTTCAGTTATGACGGATTCAGCCGAGAACATCTCTCTCCTCACCTTTTCTTTCTTTTCTTTCTGAAGTGAGGTGTTTCTATCTAGGGGTGTTCTTCCATTATGTGAGATGTCCCCTAAGCCAATGAAAAACAATGACAACTTTATTTTCACATTAAGATTCCTCTTGCAGGGCCATATTCCATGAATAAATGGCTTGTAGGACACACCGCTAATAATAAAATCCACCGACTGTGCCAACACAAGTGCCAAAGAAGCACGGAAAGCTAGGCTGGCCAAAGGAATTCTCCCATACCTACAGCAGCTGACTCCTTCCACGAAAGCTGTTGAGTCTGCTGGCTTATTTACTTACTTATTTGCCAGGAAGTTATCCCTTTTTTTTTTTTCTTTTTTGTCTTTTTCCGTGTCTTGTTGAGTCTGCTGGCTTATTTACTTACTTATTTGCCAGGAAGTTATCCCTTTTTTTTTTTTTTCTTTTTTGTCTTTTTCCGTGTCTGGCAACGGGATCGAAACCCTTGGTGTTGCTCCCGTGCCTCGCTCAGCCAGTGAGCGGGAACCGGTCTGTATGTGGGATCCGAACCCTCGGCGGGAGTGCCACCACGCTCCCAAGCGGCGCACTATAGCAGTGCGCCACTGGGCCGGCCCGGAAGTTATCCCTTTTAGAAAGTAAAAATAAATAGCTCCTACAACCTCTTCCTTGTCTTGAAATCACCATTTCTACTAGAAAATAAACTTGTCAACTCCATTAAGATACTTGAGAACTTTACTCAACAAAACATACCAAAATTTGTTAAGGAGCAAGCCTATACTGGCTAGGAAAGGAACTGGAAACAAGGAGGTCATTTCCCATTCAAATTTAAATGTCACCATGAAATACTGTAGAAAAATCAAACACCTCTAGAGTGATTGCACATGTCACAAACTCAACTCCTCTGACCTCCCCAACACTTGTACTCTAGTGTTACCGTCACTGAATTATCTAGATTTCAAAGAGCATGCTGGCTGAGCTCTCACCCACCCAGGTGGATTAACTAATTCCATCTGTTTTTTCTTTTAAATCTCAAATTTGTTTGCCCCCTGCACACAAAAGGTTTTTAGTCAACCACCCACCACCAATAAGCTGGTATGCAAGAAGAAAGCAACTTAGTTAACTACTGAAAGAGAATATCGTTGGAAAAAATACCCACACAATTTATCCTACAATCTATATCATTTATTAGATAAAACATAAGCTTCTACCCATTACTCAAGCCATCCTCATTCACATTCTTTTCATTTCTTTTCAACCATTCAACAAGTATTTATCGAGCACTTACTACATTCAAAGCACTTTGCTGTGCACTGAGTTTGGATAAGACGAAGCAAGTCTTATTCTCTAGAGTTGAGATTCTCCAGGAAACAGACAGAAATAGAACAAATAGGTATTGTTTTAAATAATTTTTTAAAATTATAAGAACTATGAAGAAAATATAATTGGGTGGAGGGATAAAGACTAATTTGAAAAAAAAAATTCTAAATATGAAGATGATAACACGCTTCTTTTAAAATGAGGGAAGAAAACAGTCATAGACAACACTTTAGATTGGTTTCAGGGAAGGGCTTTCTAAGGCTGGGATATTTGAGCTGACTTTTTGCTGGAAGAGAGGGGCAGTCAAAAAAATTAGTAAAAATGCCCTAAGGTAAGAATGAGTTTGGTGAGTCCAAGGAACAGAAAAGTGGCAGGAAGGCTGAAGCCTAATGAAAAAGCCAAATGAGGTAAGGCTGGAAATTTGAGGGACAAGGAGGTTAGAATTTGCTCTAAATGTGATGGGCAGCCTTTGGAAGATATTAAACAAGGAAGGGACGTGATATGATGGAGGCTTCCAAACAGCAGAGCGTCGGCTTTCTGGGGAATCTAACAAAGAACTGAAGCAGGGCAGATTCAGGATATATTTTAGAGTGAGAGAGAAAACAGGGACCAAAAATAACTGTCCTGTTTTTTACTTGAACAGCTGAATGGATGGTGAGCTATTAACTGAGATGGAGACAACTGGGGGGACCAGAAAGTCTCAAGGGATAGAAATTCACTTATTCAGCCTTAACCCTCAGCAGTCCTGAACTCATGAAAAGTGGCCTTTATTCAGCTCTTGTTTTTTCTTGTGCTCTTGTCTCCTATTTAAATAACAGTATTCTGTTTGCTGGCATGCCTTTCAACTCCATTCCCATAAACTTCAAACCCTAGCTGAAAATCCAGCTCATCTGAAAAGTCTTTGCCAATTGAAATTCTTATCATAAAGATAATCCTTTATTAATACTGATTCTATCAGTTTTTATTGAAAATCTTTTACTCAATTTTGTACTCCCCTCTTGAATTTAGACAGGATTCCTGGGCTTTCCCTTGTTTTCACCTCCAACTGCCCCCCCACCTGTGCCCCTTGCCCATTCCCAATAACCCACTGAGCTCTGTGTTACCCAAGCCTGAGCTCTTCCCCTACACAACGGTTCTCAATGGGCATTCCCTTCCCACAGCTCCACCTGCCACAACCCTGCCAATCCTTTAAGACTCAGATCAAGTGTCCCCTTTTCAAGACATCACTTTGGACCCCTCCCCAATCATACGTGATTTCCCCAAACCCATCCCCTAGGAGGCAGTGGAGTATAACGGTTGACATCTCCAGCTTCTGGGGTCAGACTGACTCGGTTCACGGGCCCACCGCTGCCTCGTCCTAGCTGTGTGCCTTTGGGTAACTTACCAAAATGTGTATTTCTCTTGTGCTTCATCTGAAAAGCATGGGGGCAGGGGGAGCGGGGCAGGGAAAGTCAGAATACCTGCTTTGTAAAGCTGTCGTGAGGATTAAGTGAGGCAGCACACCTAAAAATATATCATGTATCACCTGACATTAATAAGGACTCTTTGGTGTTAGATATTTTTGTCATTTTCATGTTAGCAGTCTTCTTTGTGAAAGTAACAGTCTTCTTTCTATCATGCTTGTCTTTAACCCGTTAATTAAAATCTCTCTGAGGGTATAATGATGCCTTCTTCATCTTTGTATTTGACAGGTATTTTATGAATATTTATTGATGAATAAATGCTGAACATAAAATAACCAATTTTAAAGATTTTCATTTCTTTTACCCAAATAGATTGATTTCCCTTAAGGTAGAAATAATATCTTTTTGTTTCTTATTTCAAAATTCCATATTGCCCAGTATGCAATAAGTATATATGAGTGTGTGTGTGTATAGTCAGTGTGTGAATCTGTGTGTATACTGTGTATATGTAGCATACAGTATAATTTTCATTTTCTTTTGAATTTTCTGAATTAAGAAACTCTGAACAGTTGACACAAGCAATGCATTTATCATGCTAAATTCACCAGTGATGCTGCTTTTAAAAAGAAAAACTTTTTTCATCTAAACATAAGGAATTACCACAACAGGGTATCATTCCAGCTCACAAGAATCTTCAGGCCTCTGAAGACCTGGAGTTAGGCAGGACATGCTCTCTCATCAACATCAATTAATATTTATTGGGCAAAGTGTGGATGTGGCACAGTATGCTGTGTATTTGGCACAGATTTTTAAAATACAAAGACACTATCTCTGCTTTCTTACAGATGAAGAAAGACAGTGTTTGTGACCACAATAAATAATAAAAAGCATACATTTCTTTATAGATTTATGAATAGTATTATATCCCAGCTCATGTAAGAAGGGAAACCCTCAATGGGCAGGTAGATCTTCAATTGCTTTGACCTATGACAGGAACAGAGGATAGTGGAGAAAAAAAAAAGAGTATGGATTTGAAACTAAAGCAAGGTTTATTATACCTTCCTTTTTTAAAATTAAGCACAACATACTAAAATAGGGATAAAGACTAGATTAAAAGATAAACTTGGAGTCTCTACATCTTTTTCCAAAGTATCACTTAAGCTAGAAAGGATTTCCTATCATCTCTATTAAACATAATTTTATTATATTGTTTCTAGGTTATCCCATACCCAAATAATTATATATGTAAATTATACAACCCCACCTAAAGAATATCATTTTTCCCTAAGTGATGAGCTGGTATCAAAACTCCAGAATAATTATACCTTAGTATAAATCATTGTAGCTGTCTTTTATTCCTTTGGATATTTCTCTCTCTTTTTTTACCTTTCTGACCTTCATTTCTTCCTTCCTTCCTTTTTTCTTCTTCTTATGAGTTTTCCAACATTTGTGAATAATTTGGTCAACTCTTATAGCTGACAGTCTGCGTCTTCAGGCACTAGTCAGCAGTTATAGTCTATTCCACAGATTAAGTTATTTAACTGCACAAGTTCTTGTCTCCAATACATATTCTTCTTTTCTCGGTTGAGTTATAACATACTTTTTTCATAAACCTCTAAAAAAAGTAACAAAGACTCCATTCTTACACACCAACTCAAGAATCCAGGATAATTTCTCATGTAGCATCCATTTACTTTCTCAATATTTCCACATCACACTCTAACTGCCCATAGCATATCCTGAATTCTGATAGAAACTTGGCCAATTCCATCTGTAAAATTTATCTCTGTTGATGTCTGATTGACTGATTACCTAAAACACACTTAAACTGAAACAAGTGGGTGATAAAACCGCCCAGATAACCATTGCCTGCTCTGCCTTAATTTCTATGTACTTCTTTATGCCTTCAGTGACCTCATACTAGCAGAACCCCCATAGATTACACATTTGAATTAAATAAATTTTGGTCTTTGTCTTTTTGCCTAGTTCATTATTACCCTGCTTAACTACTTAGACATTTCTCCACTATTGCTCAAATTAACCTCAAATAAAAAGCTGTTCTGCTCTATCTGAAAGTAAAGGACCTCTCCTAATTTTGCATCCCACATTTGCTCCTCAAAATAGTTCTAAGAATACACCCACTCTTAGCCCTCCTATTTTTTTTAATCTCCCTCCTTAAAAAAAAAAAAGAAGAAGAAGAAAGACATGTATTAAAATTGAGGATATTTATTTTTAATTCATCAAAACTTCTCTTGGCCACTGCATTTGTTTGCCTTTTTGTCTGCTGAAAACTAGAACTTGGAGAGTAATGAATGACAGAGGTCTCTGGAAGGAAAGACATTATTTGACATCAGGGTAACATTGCAATAATAGAGATCTTTTCTCCACATATCAAAACTGACCCAGAATTTAGAAAATGAAGTGCAAATACTTTTTTATGTGGAAATTTAAAGAGAGTTTCAACTACTTTATTTTTAAATGGTAAGTTCTAACAAAGATAGATGTTGGTCTTGTTTTGTTTACTGCTGAATCCTCATGCCTAGAACAGTGTCTGCCATATAGTAGGGTTCAGTTCAATAAGTAAGTATTCAATGAATGAGCCACTTTACCCCTAAAACATGTTGAAACTTGTCTACTAACTGTCAAAAGTAGGTTCCTTCATGCATAAAATAGCATCGACTGTGTAACTGGCCCCCACTTCCTCCTTTTGCAGAAAGCCAACAAAAGAACTATAACTTTTTACCTAAGGATCAAAGGTGTCAACCTATTGGCTCATGCTACTTTAAAGTCTTAGATAATAGTCTGGTTATTTTTAGATCATTTCTTTTGTCTCAAGCTTGAAAAGAAGTATTAACAAAGATCAAAAAATAAATCACTGATTCAGAGCAGGAAAATGCATATTAAGAAGATCAAAATATATTATGTAGAGGCTGTGATCTAACCTTCCCAGAATATAAGCCAGATCTAGCTTTAGATACTAAAGTATTACATTGGTCCCACTTGGGAGCCATCAACATAAAAGGAACAGGGAGAACTTGGACAGCTGAAAGTGTGAATAGCAAAAGTAAAAAACAATTTAATAATTATAAAGTGACCCATGTATCTCAGTACATAAAACAATAAACCAAGAAATAGAAAAATACAACCAAATTGTAACAATGGTTAACTCCAGATAGTAAATTATAGGTGAGTTTATTCTTACCCATAATTTCTACAATACATACGCAAGACTAAACTAGTCAGAAAGAAAATAATACACATACTTTGTAAACCAAAAAAAAAAAAAAAAAAAGCAAGGGAAAAAATTATATGATAAATGAAGAAAACTTAAAGTGTTAAGATAGATAGTACAGCCAGATTGCAAGGGAGGGAGGGAGGGAGGGAGGGAAGAAGGAAGGAATGAAGGAAAGAAAGAAAAGACCACAATATGTTGAACTTTCAGAAGGAGAGAACAAACGTAAGGATACTAAAGATGGGAGGGAGGGAGAGGGTTTGGAAAGCGGTAGCTCAGGCAAGGGGCATAAAGAAATTTCACAATTTGTAAGAATGAATATGCTAATAATAAATTTTTAAAAATTTTTTAATTAAAAAAAAAGAGTACAGGCAGAAAAGAGAAAACTCATGGGTGACTTAAAAATCTTCATTGTTTAAAAAAGCTATTTACCTACTGCAAAACACATAGGATGGATTTATTTCTCATTTAAAAAATAGATATATAGATAATGATTGATAGATAAATAGACAGGCCCACATATATGTGTACTTAGGAGTAACGCTCATAAAGAAAGGGCAAAGAGCACACAAACTACATGGAAAAAAGAAAAACACCCGGATAATTCGGGTTTTGTTTAGGGCAGCAACTCTCACATGGTGGTGGGATATAAAGACAGAGAACATGAACAAGGGAAAAGGAAGGTGTCCTTCCCAAGAGGACACTGCAGAATCTAAGGGAAAGGTATGCTTATTAAAAGGAGCCATGTTTAAAATAAAGGTTGAAATAGGCTGCCTATGGCAGCACAATTGATGAATACCCATTCAAGTGCCCTATGTGTGAACATACATTCTGGAACAAAAAATGTTTGAGAGTCCTTAACCAAGAGTCTTCAAGATGAAGGATGCTAGATAGCCACAATATGGGCACAACCTTTTTCTCTTATAGCCTAGGGTAGGGTGATCAGAAAAATAAGGTCTTGTTGAAATGAGATAAAGAACCCCAAATTAAGCTCTGTTCCACAAAGCTGACTGGAAGCTTTCCTGATGTCTATATATGCTAATATATCCAAAATTATTGGGGAGAACACAAACCCCAACCTTGTAACCTCCTTGAGCCATTTGATCAAGAAATTGTATCATACTTAACAAAGCTCCACTTAGCTGCCATTTATATTTAGTTTCTCTCTTTCCAGTTGTCACAGGGGTAATAAACAAGAAATCAACATTATCCACATAATAAAAGGTGGCCTCTTGAAAATATCATAACTGCACCATAGATAGGAATATCAAGAAAACATGCTTTTACTCAGGAATTATTCTATCAGAAGAAATATCAGGAATGTTATCAGGTGCCATGGTTAACTGGGGAGAAAATTGGAAAACATGGAGTTTTCCAGGCTCTTCAAATCACATTGTATAGGATCAGAGTGGTTCGGGTCAATTGAAACATTCACACTTTCAACTGAGTCTAAATCAAACTGATAGAAAACACAACAAACCTAAACCTTCCATTCAGGATGGAAGCTCCTACCAAACTCTATTTCCTCAGTTAGTGCTGTAAGTGACAAACAGAGCCAAAGGAAGTCTTCAACAAGAAAGTCATCAGGCCTCATTCTTCAAGGAGGAATGATAAGAATTTACCCAGCACCTACTATGTGCTGGCTACTGTAATGAAAAATGTATATCCACTATTTCTTTGGGGTCCTGAGGCTGTCCAGTTCTGGTTCTTCTCCCTGAGTTAAACTTGGGCACATTCAGAGGTCCTTAGAAGTGCCCCTCCAGGAGTAGCCAGAGATGTGTCTAGACTAAGCCCAGGAATGGCCTAGTCACAATCCCTCAAAGAGGATGAAGACTACCTAGTACGATGGGATGGGGACGATTAGAAAAGTGTTTTGTTATGGAAGGCCTGGCTCTGCTATCTTGCCTCCGAACAAATTCTGATGGAGTTCCAAACCTGAATCACCCTCCTCAGGGTCATTGACTCACCATATTTGGCTCTTATATATATCTCACTTGCTCATTCTCTCTCTCTCTCAGCTTTGCTCTGTGCCCTCATGAGACAGAAAGGGTGCATGAATTGGTGAGAGGTGACAGAGATCAAAGGGCAGCATCACCCTACTTGTTCCAAGGTGTTAGCCCTGGGACTATGCTGTTACTCTCACTTCCACCCACAACCCTTTTATTTCCTGATGCCTAGTGAACCTTGGCCAGAAACTCTCCACACTCCCATCCCCTGTCTCTATTCCATTGCTCTTTTCTCATCTCGTCCCCCTACCTATATGTGCACGCACACACACACTCATGCACACACACTCATGCACAAATCCCTTTTGCTTTGAAGGACATCGTATACTCAACAGAGAAAAGGAAGTGTTCATATCTCACTGATGCAACACACATGAACCCCAAGTCAGAATTTGACTTGGTTTGGGGGTGGTTTCCATGCATTTGTGTCACAGTCACTAATCAATACCACACAAGGATCCATCTCAAATGCCTTTCCTTTAAATGGAGCTCTGACAGCCCAAGTTTAGGGCAGATACTAAAACTAGATAGAATCCTTTCTACGTTGCTTTTGTGAATACAGGATGTTGGCAAAAGATTATCTGAGTAACTCTTTGCTGGCAGTTTCTCTTTGTTCTCCACATCTCGGAAACCTGCAAAACTCAGCGGCCTGTGAAACAATGCAGAAGCATTCTAACGTGAGCAGCCACGCACCCTTTGGGGAGAGGACCTCATCAGTATTGCAGAAAACACACTTTAAAAGTCAGCATTACCTCCGGACCTGTTCTTCCTCTTCTCTAATGTAATGTCACATGGTGCTCCTTCACTGGTCTGGGCAGTGGCTCTCCACTCTTTTACTCCTCTGGTCTGTACTACAGAGATGTGAAGGGAAAAGCTAAGGAAAGTGGGGAGCTCTAAGTTTACGTGCAGCGACAAGGCAGCCGTACCCCTCTGCTTTTCCCTGAAAATCAAGCCTCACCTTATCGTTTTCTCACCAAGATTAACTCCCTCTTCCTGAAGAGCATTTCTGAGCTAGAAAGCAGAGGTGGCGAGAAAAGGGGCAGCTGAAAAGTCCAATCTGTCAAGCTCCATTTTAGAAGAAAGGAAAACTGAAAAGTGAACGCATTTAACACGAGCCATTTCCTGCACTCAGGAGGGAAGAAAGCCCGCTAGGAGCCGTGTGCAGGAGGAGATCCGCACTGGTGTTATCTCTGACCTGCAGCTTAGCCCCAGTGTCTCAGCTGCCAAAAAGCTCCCATTCAACGTTGTGCTGAGTTCATCAGTGCTCCACGTGTCAGGATCCTAACAGGAAAAAGCAGGACAGACAGTCTCTCCATTCAACCGCCTGGGGACCCCATGACAACTAAAATCCCCTCGCAGACCGTCCATATCAACCTTCGGCAGGTCAGAGCACGCAACCCCTTCAGAACCACAGGCTCAGGCCCACACCCTTTCCCCTTGTCAACATTGTCACTTTAAACAGAACATCGAGCCTTATCACGAAACCTGAAGTAAGTATGACAATTAAGATGGATTGCAAAGCCCGCGTGTGCTTCACAATTAACAATCACTTGGCAGCGGGTTCCACGCAACTGTTGGGGGGTATGGCAAGAACTTTATCCCTGCTTAGTGCTGCATTAGCATATTTAGTAGGCTGCAAGACATAATTCCTAAGATATGAACATATTTTTGTCTTTTTTAAAAATCTGCAATTAAGCTATAATATGTAGAAACTCTGCACCAGGCAATCAATGTGCAAATACCAAGATGGAGTTGAGGAAGGAAGACAAGCCAAAGATATGTCGCCCCAGCCCTGAGAACAACCTGCACCAGTACCTGCTTCCAGTGTCACCGGTTAGGTAGAAAAACGTGGCTCCTTCCCCTCTGTGGCAAAATTTAATGGGGCTGGGGTTGTCCCACCACTGCTGGCACCAGGTGATTGCTCTGTAAGAACATAGCCACATGCTTTAAATGCACATATAAAAAGAAAAAGAAAAAAAAAATCAGATCCTGACATGACCTTAGTTGTTACTTAGCAAACTAGGCACTTTTCACAGAAAACACTTTTTGATTCTTAACCTCTGAGTAATAAAAGATGTTGATAAAAATCACAAAGGCACTTTATTCTACAAATGTGAGTTCTCTTCCTCAAACTTTCCATTATTTTCCTGTAGCTGTTGGCATGTCTGCCACACTGATGGAAAAGGATCAGGGAGTACTGAGACCGGACCAACATCACTGGCCGAAAGACAACCCAAGCTCCCGTCCCTAATTTTCTCAGTGTGTTTATTGTATAGATTCAGGCCCAGAGTCCAAGTGTGACCCGCGTGGGGGCTGAGGAGGGAAAGAAACAGCCAGATCTTTCTGAGATAGCCAGGACTTTGTCTTTCTTGCCATCTGGGTTGCACGAAGGCAGGATATCCTGCCAAATATATTACAGCTGTAAGACCCACCTTGTGACTAAGACACAGCCCAGGCTGAGGAACACAGGAGACATAGGTGTGGAGTTTTCTGGGAAAGAAACCTCACCCTTTATAGACGCCTCCTTTGTAAAAGAAAACACACACACACACACAAAGTTTAGGTGAGTAGTTCTCCAGCTGCATAAAAGACAGCATATGAAAGTAACAAATGCAATCTAGCACACAAAGTCTTTCTTTACAAAACCAGTATAGCAGATTAAAGCACCTGGCTGTCTTGGCATGCCAGAAGAAAATCTTAGCTGTGACAAAACAAAACAGGTGTACAGGTATAAAACTTTTGCTTTCCAATAATGCCCCTCTCTTCGCTGGAATGCTTTGACAGGTGCAGAAGTTCAAGTTACAGTGGGGAAGTAGCAAATAAATACACAGCATTAGCGTCTGATGTGCTTGCTGAGCACCCGGGGATGTTAATAACTGGCAAGGTACACTAATCTCTGATTGCAACATTTGGTTTACCTTAATCTGGAGGGACAGCTGTATTAAAGAGGGAATTATACTAATCAGTTCAAGGCCCTTGCATATAAAACTTCCCATTAGGCTTAAAGTACACCAGCTTATGCTCATTCTCTAGGAGCCTTACATCTGGTTCTGAATAAGGCTGCCTCTCATTTGCAAGGTACGAACTGAAAACAAGGGGGAGGGGGGCTGACAGTTGCTGGAGGATGGGTGATAGAAGGGGAAGCTACTAATTCTTTGAAATTTTTAACAGCACAAAACTAGCTTCTAGGCATCTTAATACTAAAAGGAGAAAAAAAAAAAAAACATGTGTTATCAACCGTAGGCCATTTTTTCCTGTTACCGGAGGTGACCAACATAAAATAAAATTGATGATGTCAGTCAAAAACAGCTAAGCACAAAGCTTGGCTTTGTTATCTTAAGTCAGAAGGTATGATAGGCCATGCCATATGGCTCTAATCCGCCTCTATCTCCCATCACCTAACAGGAAACCTTCATGTAGCATGACCTTATTTGGCTGGTTCCAGGTTAGGGCTGCCCAAAGGGGATTTTTCTGTTTCTGCTATATCCAAAGGTTTATGTTGATTTTTTTCTGAGCCCTGCAAACTATAAATCCGACTGATTACTCTGCACTCTTTTGCTTGACTGAGCCTTTACAATCAGACATCCCCGTTAACAATAAGCTCCTAATGAATCAAACATCTATGGCATTAGTTTCACCTAGCTGCCTCTTTCCCATGCACTGTGCCGCTTTGTCAGACCTGGTTTGATGAGAAAAGCTAGTGACACTTGCTGCACCTATTGATAAACAATTCAGTAATGAGGGGCATAACAAAAATTACCTACAACAACCTGATTAGAAATGACAGGCAAGGCTTACGCCTTGCTCTCTAGTGAAGGTAACTCTAGTACTGTGCAGGGGAAAAAAGGAGGTAAAATAAAATTTCTTTCTTTACCAAGGGTTCACTTCTGAATGGGTGTTTATGAAATTTTTTCAGGGGTGTTGTAAATTCATTCAGGTTATGTGATTATCAGTAACGTTAGGGACTCCTAGAATTCAGGATGTTTGCCTTTCAATTTTCTGAGATGAACTCCCTGCTTTCTCTAGTTAAACTTTCTGCATAACCAAACTAATATCGAGAGCTTCACCTTCTTTCTCAAATGGGAGTTTAGTCATTGAGAAACTAAGCAGTACACGTACTAATAATTAGATACATATATCACGGGGATAAAAAGAAAAATTCTAAGATACACACAGAAACATTTTTTGAACAATGTAAAAAAACTTTATGGACAATATCACCTCCCTAAAAGGAATAACTTAACCTTACCATGGACGTTGGAGTTCTTTTTATGGGGGTCACCAGCGGACCTTTGCAACTTCAAAACAAGCTGATACCCAGGGGAGGCCAGGCTCTCATGAAAGCTTGATTCAAAGACAGAAACGTGTGGGTTTTGCAATTGTGCGGCAGCATGTTGGGAGGATTTCCATCAGTGCACAGATGCACTTGAAAATCAAATATGGACATGGGGAATGTTTTTTGGAGATGGAAAATGAGTGCTGATGACATGTTTATACTTTGCAGATGGATCCAGTACAGAACCATTTTTTGTAAAGAAACAATATCCACCATTTGCTAATTTTTTTTTTTGAGCAGCTACAAAATGGTGGCACAAAAAGTGAATATTCCCATCATACATACTCCACCTGTTCCTTAGTCTTACAACTGTCTTCCATCCTGATTGTAATCACTGACTGTTGTAGACTTATTTTTTTCTCAAATGTTATCCAAAAGAATATGAAAAAAAAAAATACAATACACAAAGGCACTTGGAGGAGCAAAATGATTTGAAATTAATTTGCTACATATGAAAAATTGGAAGATGACCAAAGCTGTTAAGTAACAAATGGTGATTCAATCCTGAAATTCATTTTCTTATTGGCATATTTTCTCCTTAAATCTGATTTCAAATCAATTTTTGAAGGTTTTCTACCAAGAGCCTAGAGTGTGTCCTTTCTCCCCTCCTTTGGCCCACCATTAGACCTCTCAGGTATTTGAACCCCTGGAAAATGCACAAACAGAATGGGATTAATTCTAGTTATTGCTATATGGTTGATACATTATAGTGACAAATATTTTATAGTTATAAATATCAATTATAACCACATGGAAATGCACAATATGTATAGGATATGTATTTATAAGAAGATAATCTGAAACATGTAGCTGCCAAAGAACGTTATTGATAACATTATTTGTAAACTTTGCTTCCTCAATAGGAGATACCAGAATTAATCAAATCTTATTGCCATATCAGTAATATTAATTTGCCATTTCAGGTGTGAAATATTGATCAAAGTGACCCACTCCAAATATGTAGAGGTTACAAAATAATAGAGAAGCTATGGATGTGAAGTATAAAAATTAATAGTTTGATTTATGCACTATTTAGGAGCAATATTTAAAATAACTGATATTCTGAATATATTTTCAGGGTTGATGAATGAGTATGTTTTTAAGTGTTCCAAACAATATATGACATATTAAAATTCATTTTTATTTTACTATTGATAAGACAAACTAACTTTTCGTGTTTTACCTTTCTTACCCTCGGTGTTCATAACCTTCTGAATTCCACAGCTAACCTTTTAGTCAATAATATTTTTATTCTAAAAATTAGCCTGAGGTTAAGAACTAGAAATAGAATATGAATCCCAGCAAATTACCAAACAGCCTAAGACTGGAAAACGAAATCTTGAGAATATACATAAATCCACATGTTCTTTCAACCTTGTATTTTCTGGCAGAGTACCAAATATCAATCTGCAATTCTACATTCTATGATCCTAACACCTTGTTATCATTCCGAAACTAACAAAAGCCTATGTACAATTCTCTAAATAAAGCAAGTCTTCATTTTTATTGCTGAATTTTTGACACATGTGAATAAGGCCAAATATTTCATAAATTCTTAATCATTTTTTGCCTATACATCAAAAAACAAAAGTTTTAGTCAAAGGCTTAATGTATTCTTAGAGTCTCACCGAAAATCTTGATGCTCTAATTAAATTAAACTTATTAAACATTGAAACAGTCAAGAAAAATGAAAGTATATTCTTCCAATTATGGCAGTTTTTATATAGTTCTGTTAATTGTCATTCAACAAATGCATAGGACGTAGAGCTGGAAGAAAATTAGAGATTATTTGTTTCAATTCCCTTATTTAAAATATTAGGGATAGAAGGTCCAAGAGGTAATATGACTATTGAAGTTCACACAGTTAGAGTGTGTATGGAAATCATGTTTTCTAAGGCTTGCTTTATTCCACCAGACCATTCTGTTTGCACATTTTGTAATGATTAGTTATAGTGGACTAATTTTATGTTATCAGTCACTTATTTTCTAAGTACTGTATTATGTAATCAAGTATTGTATTATATAATAATGTTGTGTTTAGAGAACATCACACTTACAGAATAAGTGAACAATAAAGTACAAATTAATAAACTAGATTCTACAAGTACCTAAATTGTTGCCTGGTTGTAAGATCGGCACCTCTTTAAGGTCCACTAGACTATTAGTCAATTAGTTAATTATGTGATAATACAACAAGGTACCTGATGACAAGCGGAAGTTATGTAACTTGTAAAGGTGCCATTAAACAAAGAACACTTAAATATAGGGACTTTCTGGCTCAATTACATTATTCTACCCTGCGATATTAATATACTGGCTATTCAATTACATCATCACCATGACATTGTTTACCATCCAAACATATCTAAGAATTAGAGTCACAAAATCATAAGGTATGCTCTCCAAACCAAAACAGATGAAAAAAATTCTTGTTCATGGAGATTAAGTGATTTGTCAAGATCAAACATGTCGTTAAATACATTTAGAATCAAGCAGTACTAAATTACAGCATTTCCTTTAATAAGTAAATTTTATGTCAAGTCTATAATAACTCACCAATTTAGCTTATGGAAAAATGAGCAGACTCTTCACTTTGGGGGTTACGTAGCATACCACTGCAAGAATAAAAACAGTCACTCCAGGAGAAACGAGAATTTGGTTTGAACAGCAGGTGCACAAAAAGACCCAGGGATCACATGCCACCACCAGAGTAAAAGGATAAATACTAGTTAATACTCATAACTACGTTTCATCCTTTGGAAACTTGATTTCTCCTTCAAGGCTTTACCTGGTTTCTATTTCTATAATTTGTCATATTAAATATGAAAATGTTTGAAGAGAAATATGGTAAGTATATAGCATCACATACCATATGTGATGTAATTGATCTATAATTTATTAGAAATGTAGGTTGGAGCCAAAATTTTCTACTTTGTTCATTTATTATAAAAATTATACATATTCATTATAGAAAAAATATAAAGATAAGCAAAGAGTAAATAAATAGATGAATACATTTTTCAGAAACTAAAATCTTGCCTCCCATGGTACCATGTTAATATCTAGCTTTTCAGAACTCTACTTGTGCAAATATGCACATGGAAATATTTTATTGCAAAGATGAGGTCATGTTAGATGGAGCATCTTTTGATCTGACTTTTACCTGCTAAGAATGCATTGTGAATGACTGTTCCTGACAACAAAAACAGATCATTTTCTTTGCCATCACAGTAGTCCAAGGTGCCATCATCTCTTGCCCACTTTGTTAGAAAACTGTACTGACTCACTTCTGACCACCTCTCCAAATCACTTATTACATTACAGCCAGAATGAGCTATTCAAAGGCAAATCTGGTCATGTCATCCCATTTCATTTTCTTAAAATTCTTGAGTGGAATTTCATTGTCTGTTTCAGGGTTTCTCACCCTCAGCACTAGTGACATTTTAGATCAGATAATTCTTTGTTGTGGAGGTCTGTCCTGAGCATTGTTGGATGTTTAGCAACATCACTAGCCTCTACCTACTAGATGTCAGTAGCTCCTCCACCCAGTGTGACTATCAGAAAACATTTCCAGACACTGCCAAATGTACCCTGGGCAGCAAAATTGCTCCCTGTTGAAAACCACTGGTCTATATCAGTAACCAAAATCTATATCATGGGCCCACGGGACCCTGTATGCTGATCTGGCCCCTGCCTACCTCTCTCTCTCTAATATCGTCTCACTTTACTCTTCTTCTTGTTCTCTCTCTTCTTCAACCACACAGGTCTTTTTAAAGTAACTTGAATGTACAGGCTCTGCCCTGCACAAGGATTTTGCACATGCTATTCTATCTGTTGTATATGTTCTTCATCTACCTGTCTCCCCATCTCTTGCCACCTCACCCTTCAGATCTTATTTGAAGAATCACTTTCTCAGAGAATCTTTTCTGACCCTCTTTGTCTGAATCCTTTGCTATGTGCTCCTATGGAACAACAGACCTTTCTTTCAGACCTGTCATCTCTATTTGTAAGTGTACATTCATTCACATGATTGTTTCTTTACTGTTCATCTCCTTCTCTAGACTCAAAGCTCTGTAGACAGGGACTAGGCATCTTGATATTCCCACCACCTAGGACAGTGGTTTGTACATGGTGGACAGTTAGTAAACCTCTGTTGGATAAATGGCCTGCCCCCTGTCTTTAAAGGATATTATAATTTTACTGAAGGAACCATGAATAATTTTACCATCCTGAGATTGGAGATAGATTTTTGAAAGCTGTTGAGTTAGGAAGTTTAGATGTTATCTTTCAGGATATACAAGTCCTTGAGAGTTTGAGCAGAAGTGTGATGAACCAAAATTCATGTTTTAAAAAAACTCATCTGGGCCGGCCCAGTGGCGCACTGCTACAGTGCGCCGCTTGGGAGCGCAGCGGCGCTCCCGCTGAGGGTTCAGATCCCACATACAGACCAGCCGCTCACTGGCTGAGCGAGGTGTGGGTGCAACACCGAGGGTTGCGATTCCGTTGCCGGTCACAAAAAAAGACAAAAAGGAAAAAATAAATAAATAAATAAATAAACTCATCTAACTATGTGAGTGAAAGGAAGCCAAAGCAGAGAATCCAGTTAGAAAACCATTTAAATCATTCAATTACACAGTAAAAATGGACTAGGGTGGGTGGTGATAGCGGAAATAAAAAGAAAGAGACAATTATAAGAGAAATTGTAAAAGAATTATTGGAACCACTGAAGTATAGGATTTAGGGGGAAATGGACCAAGGCAGAAATATCCAGGGACAAAACACGCACTCTGTATTCCTGACCGTGCCACTTATTCATATAAGAAAGAACTGGAGAACTTTTCTACATCAAAAGCAATATTGACTTGCAAGGTAGAGAAAGAGGAAACCAAAGTCATTTTTAAAGTTTGAAGTTCATGAAAGTTCACTATTATCAATAGGCTTCTGAATTGAGAGAACAACACATAGTCTCAACTAAGGTCATCCTTATTTAACAGAATTGAAGTAATTTTGGCCGGCCTGGTGGTGCACTGCTACAGTGCGCGGCTTGGGAGCGCAGCGGCGCTCCCGCCGAGGGTTCGGATCCCACATACAGACCGGTTCCCGCTCACTGGCTGAGCGAGGTGCGGGGGCAACACCGAGGGTTGCGATCCCGTTGCCGGTCCCGGTCTGGTACAGGCGCGACACTGAGGGTTGCGATCCGTTGCCGGACACGAAAAAAGACAAAAAGGAAAAAAAAAAAAGAATTGAAGTAATTTTCCTCAGTCCAAAGTTTAAAGGTGAGAAAGCGTGGCTATCTCACAAGTATATTGGGATACATCCCAAAAGCCTCATTGGTATTGAAATAGGGGCTGGTGGAGATCCTCTATCCCTAACTTCTGGTAGTAGTTTCAACCTTGCCTACAATTACAGGTGATATATGTGTAGGAGGAAAATATGTTTCTCACAGCTATAAAATGGTGTGGGTTCATCAGACTCTGTCTTTCTGCACCCAGGAATCAAAAAGAGTTCTGAGTCACAAAGTGTTCTACTAATACAGGGAAGGAAATGCTTCTATCAATGAAAGTTAAAAGTCACACATACCTGCCCAATTAAAATATTGAATGCTCCTTAGTTCACATATACATATTTATAATTTAAGATATACATCTCTAAGAGCAGACCAAGGCATTAAATATTAGATTTGGCTTCAGGCATTTTGAGAGAAGATGCCTTGGACTTTCCTAAGTTTGGTCTAAGAAATATTCTGGATGGAGTCTGTTCCCATGGTTAGCATCAGCTATGTAAACATATATATACATAAGTGTATATGTGTGTGTATATATATTCATCTAATTTTTCAACTAGGTCAGTTGTGTAGTTTATATTTTTTCACATAGAAGCTGCACTTTTTCTTCAACTCTAATCCTCATTAGAATCCATACATAGGAATTGGTATATAACTAAACATGTAATAATCATATTCTTTTCTATTGTTTACATTTTAAATTATTCATTAGAATTCAGCCAAACAAAACAACTTAATCTTTAGGAAAAGACTTTTCATTTTCATGTACAAAGAACTCAAAAAAAAATCCTCTGAGTAGAATTTTAGGCATTTATACACATGCCGAGGTTCCTAGAGTTTATATTGAATCTGCACCAAAGTATTCCCAACCGACATGTTAAATGGCAGACCATCCTATCTAGCTTTCACAATCTTATAATCAGACAGACAAAACCTACTTTTGCTTGTTATGCACCTCCATGTTCATCATGAAAAGATCAAGTTATATTTAATTTTGTTATTTCTCACTGGTGTTGCTAATTCTGCCAGTGGTGATCACGTAGGACTGTTGTAGTTTCTGCTTTCCCTCTTGAGGAGCTACCGTTATTGTAGTTGCTATAAGAAACCCAATAGTAACCAGCAATATACATATGCCTCATCTTTATTTACTGTTCAAAACCAACAGAATGTCATATAGTGGGATCCCTAACAGCATGGCAATTTGAAGAGAATAGAAATTCCATCAGTAAAAAGTCAGGAAAGATTTACATGGACCCCTAACTCTACCTCAAGAAATACAATAGGATCAATATACTAGGTTTACAAAATTGATCCCAAAAGGTAGCTGCAGTCAGTTTCCAAGGAGTTCAGAATTCTAATATTTATGGAATACATTAATTTTGTCAAGATAGGGAAAGTTGGACGGAAAAGAGCTGGCATGGGTCTTTATTTCCCCCAAGCTAAGTCATAAAGAAGGGTTACTAATTCTACCATCCTTTTCCAAATGGAAACTAGATCTTCTTATGGCTTCTTCTGGGTAGCCTCTCCCTGTCTACATAGAAGTTCATGTTCGTTACATTTGACCTTCGCATTCCTACTCCCAGACCTCTCTAATTAGGTGCCTATTATAACATCAGGTGGAATCTTTCTACCTCCCTCTACCCCCCAATAGTTTTAAATTACCTGAATTCACCATATTTGAGAACCATATTATAACATTGTTCTAAGTACATTGTCTTAAATTATATAAGACACTATTAGGATTTTAATTTTATCAAGAAACAAATCACCTTGAAAGATGCTACAATCGATTGTTTAATAAAGTAGATCAATAAAAATTTGAGCTCATTTGGGTCAATTTAAACTATATTCTATAATACTACAATTAATTTATTCAGTGCGTATTTATCAAATCTTACTATATGTAAGACTGTGAATAAAAATAGATAGATTTATGGAACTCTAGGTCTCATGATGGAACCAATACTTCAAAACTTTTTAAAATCATAAGTTGACAATGAGGAACTTTTTGAAAAATGTTCACCTTATTCAATATAATCCAACTCTCTTGTCCCTACTTCCTACTCAGTTATCTCTTTAGCCATTTATATTGGTATTTGATAAAGAAACTTTAATTTCTAAGAGTTTCATATGGTGGACTCTATGGTGTAGTGGTTAAAAAATGGGTTTTGCAGTCAGATAGATCAGAACCCAATGCTTATTCTGCCAGTTATTAGCTTTGTGACCTTGAAAAAACAGTCTCTTAATTTCTCTAAACCTCGGTTTCTTCATCTGTAACATAGGAATACTGAGTTTTTCTTAGTGACATTTCATGTACTAAATGAAACATGAAACAATCTGCATGGATCCCTTAGCATATGCCCTCCCATGTAGTGGGCAATCAATAAGTGGTATTTATTTTAAAGTTCAGGTGAGGTGAATATGCGTGATGGGCTTGGTAACCAATATGACAGTAGATACAATGGCAGAACTCTCTTCCTCTGATGAGAAGAAAAGTAAACCTTGATGGAAGCAGATGAAGCAAAATATCTAGACCTAGAGCAAGGAGAGGACCATGGTGGTGGGAAGAAAGAAACATCAGGAGTGTCTTAGTTGGGGCTCCCCTGAAAGCACAGCCTTGAGACAAAGACTTGGATGCATGCTGGTTAACCCCAGAAATAGGGCTGAGGGATTAGAAGGAATGAGGAAGAGTTGGAGGAAAAGCCAAATAATGCTCCAAAAAGGTATATAAGGTACCTGTTGTTGAAAATAGGGCCTCTGAAAAGCATATTGAGCACCTCTTAGGACTGCCTGTCCATAAGCTGGGTGGCTGGAATATATATTCTCCCATCTCCCATTGTTTGAGAGTTGCCCTAAGGATGTTAATTCCCCACACTCTTCCATGCTAAGCCTGGGGAAATGGGGAGCTGCCTTCTGCAGCTCTGGAGAAGCCTCTGAGGCAGAAATTGGGAAGATTCGCCAAGAGTTCTGGAGGTGGGACTACCCAGTCCCAGGCTTCCTAGGAACTGTCCACTGAAGCTGCTACTGAATCAGAAGGGGGCTGGGGATGGGACACAGGGTTCTAATCTATCTGCTACAAATAGTCCTTCTGAAAGGCCATGGGAAGCAACAAGGCAGTGAGAAATAACACTAGCAAAAATGAATGCTGGCCCCAGAGATAAATCAGATATTTGGTTTTCTGTAAGTTTTGGCTTAGCTTCTTTCATGGCCTGCACTAGATTATTGTGACCAAAGTTAAAGGAAACAAAATGAAAATGCAAGGACATAGAATCTTTCCCTTCCTAGGGGACCTTACCAGGATCAGAATCATAAGGGTTTCAAAACGGGCTACCTATGTAGTCACAATACTGTCACAAAAGGAAAGATGCAGTTCCAAACATAACATATCCGCATTGCATCATTCATTTCTCTACTTGTGTGACCACTGAACACTCCAGTCAGAGCCTCCTCAGCCATCTTCTCTGAAGTCTCTGTGATATTAGTCAGAATGACTACTGTATACTGGAAATGACAAGTCACGACGTGCCCTGGGAACATCATGGGAGAAATTAAACACAGCTTTGGGTAATCAAAAAGCCTTTTGGTTTCTATTTGAAGGGGGCAAACTGGTTGACCTATCTAATCTGATAGTGAAAGGTAAAATCACTTATAAATGATAATTTATAAATAATTAAATTATATATTCAATGCATGGTTGTAATTTCTATCCAATCAGAGTGCCACCTAGGGTTGCCAGATAAAATGCAAACATTGCATGGGACATACTTATACTAAAAGTTTATTCATTAGTTATCTGAAAGTCAAGTTTAATTGAGCATTTTTTATTTTTATTTACTAAATTTGGCAACCCTAGTGCTACTGCTATAAAAGTACAGAGAAGGAGGTGCTCATGAAAGCAAGACAGTATGTGTTCTGGGATGTTGTACTAAAGGTCCTTGGACTTTCAAGAGCAGTAATATTTCAACAAATTGACACATGAATTAACTGTAATGATTTACATATTGTTTTCTAAGGCATGTTTCTAAAAACTTTTCAAAGCCTTTCAAAAATTTATTTTGTCACAACATGGCAAATTGAATATTGAAAAAAACACTGTGATAGTAAGGGGGAAAACTCATTTTAAATAATTCCAAATGAGCTTTCAAAAGACTTACATTTGCTT
This sequence comes from Galeopterus variegatus, assembly GCF_000696425.1. Taxonomy (NCBI): domain Eukaryota; kingdom Metazoa; phylum Chordata; class Mammalia; order Dermoptera; family Cynocephalidae; genus Galeopterus; species Galeopterus variegatus. Next base: position 677,643 of record NW_007726215.1, on the reverse strand, counting down.
AAGAGTCAAATAAGCATAGTACTTTAAAATGTTTTCATATTTGCACTTAAATATTCTCTTATAAATAGAATTTAAATCACCTTTAAGTCCCAGAACAGTTCTGCAAAATACTCTGATGAAGAAAAACATCCAAAAACCACATTCAGAGTCCCTTCATTTTAGTTGCAAGATTCTTGTTCCAGCTCACCTTCCAAAACAATTTCAGTCAAGTAGAAATGTTCTGACAACCCCCGCTTAGAATGGCAAATAATCCCTGCCTTCTCATTCATTCACTCATTACCGCTTTAAAAAGAGAATGTGCAGTTACCAGAATTTTATACAATTAGTGCTCCAAGAGTGTTCTAAATGCAAACCTATAAGACAAAAGTAAAAACAAATCAAAGTTAATTGTGACTGGCTGGAACAAAATGCTTAAATCAATAGAAGGATGGCTCATCTGCTCATCATTTACCCATTACCTGGGAGATGAACATCTCCCACTGTGCTTGATTTTTGATACAGATTTACCATGGCCTGCATCCTACAGCACACACTAAGGAAACCCAAGCCTTCTTTGACTCCCTCCCTCATTATCTTCCTTGCACTTAATAACCTATTCACTTCTTTATTCTTATTTGATTCTTGCTTATTTGTTCTTCTTTGCCAGACAGGCATGTACACAAGGAAAACTAGAGAGTTTTAAAACTTTGCAAAGAAGCTAAGGGCCTTCCCACAAAGCACTCAGAAGAAACACTAATATCTGCATATGAATCACTATCTTTGCTCAACTAATCTCCACGTTGATTATTGCGATTTTCAGAAACCCCCAAATGTGGAATACAACTCCTTTCATAAGGCATCCTTTGAAAATAAATTTTTTTTGGTTAAGATATTAAGATTCTAGAAGCAAATGGAGAGAAATAAAAGCCCTCTTATTTGGAAGTATAAGTAGTAAATTCTTTAATGAAGGGGCAGCCTTAAAACCCAGACACCCAGTGGGACAGCCATGGACAGATAGATACCTCCCTGCAGTTGGAGCTTCTGGATTTTGAAGGCTATGGACGCTCTTTGCTCTCATTGATAAAGACAAACTCTTTTCTAACCCTATACTGCCTCTCTGTAAATGCCCTTCACCACAGCCAAGTATCCAAAAAATGGAATGTAAATGTATCTGCAGGTAAAAGTTCTACATATCCCTGAATTAAATACACACACCAATATTAGATATTTCTACCCAGGATGATTGTGATGATACATTAGCTTTTTTTTCCAGACAATTATACAAGAGAAAATCTTGCAACTATATCTTCATAGTGGTCGTAGTAGTAATGATTTCTAGGAAAAAAGACTAAAAAATTCCTGAAGTAACTAATTTTTCATATTCCATTTGGCAATTAAATGGATGATGTATAACTACTACTACCATATATTTACTGGCAATTATCTTCTTTTAGCTTTCTAGCTATTTTTTTTTTTTACTTGTATGTATGGATTACCTAACAGAAGAGTACATAGATAGTCGCATGTGAATAGTAAATCATTGACTGAGGCTACATTATTTTTATAGCCAAGTGCACCCAAATAGGCTAAACACGTGAAGATTAGAAATACAGTTCCCATTTTTAAATTGGAGTATAAATAAAAGCAGAAATATCTCGGAGCACACTGATCCAGTAGAGGTAAAAATAGCATAGTGCAAAGGATGACAAGAAAAAAATTGTGATGGTGTACACCGCGAAAAAGAATGAGAAAAATCGCATAGAACTGATAGTCAGCTTTTGCCTTTCAATTGACTCTTGGCTTGTGTTTCACCTACCACTTTCTCAGTGCATCTTTTCATTTATTTATTTATTTATTTTAGAAAAGGACATTCATGACCAATAACAATGTTGTAATGAAAGCAAATGTAGGATTTATAATACATTTTTTTAAAGCACCATTAACCAACACGAAAAAGCCACCAAGGCTTGGGGTGGAGGGTAGTTACCTAACTCACTGTTTTATTTAGTGACGGTTCCATTTTTTCACTCACTGCCTGCAAATCAGCATTTTTAGTGGACAAAGGGCTCAGCAGCGGCCTTATGATTGCTTCTTTTCAAATGGTAATGGCTATCCTAACTCCTCTGCCAGGTTTTTCTTACCAGAGCACAAATTGCAGTTTACAAGGCTCTGAGGGAAAAAAAAAAATCTTAGCTGAATATCTTTTTTTTATTCGACAAACTGACATGTAAATTACCCTTTAAGTGCTCCACTCTAGGGCTCTGATCATCTCCTAATTGTCACAGTCAATTGTAGCCAACAGTCTCTTCAATCCCAAGCGCTTTGACAACAAGCACAAGGATCAAAGCAGAATCAGCTCCCTGCAATATCCTTCTGTTTAGGATGCTACAAAACGCCTGCAAAAGAAAGGTGTAAGGGCATTGCTGCAGAGGAAACTGAGAGTAGCAGTATTACAATAGTCATTTTCTCCATCTCTAAAATTATGCTGTAAAAGCTGCCATGATATTTAATCACATGCGCAGAACAAATATATAAACCTCCCAGGCAATTAATATGCTCTTAAGATTATACTAATAGTAGAGCTTTACAAACAACACCATCTCCATGGCTTACGAAGAGTATGAAACTGTTATGAGATAGCAATCATTTCATAGCAACTTGAGCATCAAAAACGATTGTCAAACATACTCCATATTTGAGCATAAATTCCAAAGCATAGATTTTATTACTTATTTTGGTGTCAGGATTCACTATGCCACCAAACTAAATAGCCCATTGAAAATTCTAGAGTTTTTTTTTTCTTTTTTAATTAGCCTAGAAATGTCCAACTGAAAATGTGGCACCAAATAAATTAAAAACGTGACATAAGAACTAATTTCAGAAGAATGGTGTTTCTCTTACTAGGGGTAACTCTGTCATTGCTTCACTGGAAACAAACTAATTTAAAGACATTACATGATCTACAAATATGATTCCTAAATAAGGTGTACCTACCAAGATCATTACTTAACAAAATATGTCAATTCTCTCTGAAGTAGTTATCTGTCGCTAACTTTTTTAAAAGAATATTTATGCTTTTTTCAAAACACATAAAATTTCATTCTATCAATTATAACATAATTAATAATTTAATAGAAAGAAAAAATCTAATAACAAATCTGCAAAAGATAGCTACTCCAAAAATAACCTAACAGTTGTCAGAAAAATGACAAGTAATAAGAAATCAAAGATGCACGTGATATTCTCCCTACAGCTTGTCTTGTTGTACTCAGGTATTATGCACATATAGCGTGTAAGGTCACACATTGATTGACAGGATTCCAATGCTAAAGAAAAGTACTGAAAAAAGAGGCATTGCACAGCAAATACCTCAGCTTCCTTGCTCAGCTAGTTCACTCAAATCCCCCTGTAGGGGTTTCCCAACCTCCCCTCAATTTCACCTTGAATTCTCTGGTTTGATTGAAGAGCTTCACAGAAGGGTCTATTACAGATTGAGGAATGATCCATTTCACATCTGAAGCTCCAAAGAGCTACTTGTGAGGAATCTTTGAGTGCATTTATTTCACATGTGAAGCTTTCTGCAAAATCAATATGGGTATTTTTCAGTTTGACAAGTCAACATGAAATATCACATAATAATAGAAAAACAGAGTTGTACATTTAAACACACCCAATACAGTTATCTATGACAAAGCTTATAGTTATTACTCATGGATATCCTTGAGTATGTCTAATCTAAATTCACCCTGATAGCCCGTCTAAAGAGCATGGAAAGTACGTAACTGACTGGTCATCATATTTCTGGCTTCTCTGTCTCAATTAATCCAGGTTTCGTGGTGAGGGCAGAGAATGGATAGGAATCATGGCCTTGGCTTCTAATCTGAGAGTGATTAGTGGGAAGAAAATAATCAGAGGTGAAAAAGAGGAAGAAAACAGAACAAAGGAGAATTACATATAAATAAATTACATTTAACTAATTGACAAAACAGGTTAAATGGTCACTCAAATGACAGCAACCATGTGTCAAATCCCCACCACCACCACCGTAGCAAGTACTAGCAGAATAATTGACATACTTGTGTTGAGGTCTGACAAACTTTGGATGAATTTCAGATCTATTATATTATTTGCATAAGCTTGAGACACGTGATTTAACATCTCTAAATCTCCGTTTTTTTTCATTTTGAAATGGGATTAATCATAAGACTTACCTTACAAGGTTTTGAGAGAATTAAATTTGAGTAAAACACCTGGCACATGGAAAACATTTCATTGTTGGTCATTATCAATAAAATTACTATAGTTTCTTTGAACCTGTCCGTGAAGTTTCTAGGGTTTTAACCTGGTGCTATTTCTACTGTTCCCTGGGCCCTTTCTTCATTGTTTTCAGTGTCCCCAAGTTGTAGAAGACAGTTCTGGTCCAGGGGTGTGCTCATTGAATTAGCTCTGGTCCTAGTATAGGAGTCTGGGCTCTTGTCTTAAGAACAATCTTTTCCAGCCAGGAAGGCTGTCCCCACCAAACATGTGGGAGGAAATTAGATGGGAATGCGAAAAGGGAAAAGAATTCAGGCATAGAGGCCACGTCAGCTGGTCAATGTGGACAATGAATGATGTAAGAGGTGCATAGAAATATTTCGTATGGTCTTCCTTCATATACCAATATGTTATAATTAATAATGGAGTTATCATTATGTACCCCATTATAGGAAGGACCTTAAAAAGAAAGAAACAAAAAACCCTCAGGAGAAATCCAGATTTAGTTAAATAGTTCACTATAATCATTTATTCCTCTCCATCACATTTTCCTGGAGCCCATTACTACCTAATACTTGATTATCTGCTTGGACCAACTAATTTGTAGATGACTTGAAACATATTTCTAACTTGTTTTTTAATTTAATTTTTTTAACTTAAAATTTTGATTTTAGTTTAACTCTCCCCTACCACTCGGAATAAAGCCAAAATAGGCAAAACATGTGAGTTCAGAGACATGAAAATTTATGTTAAAAACAAAATAAGAAAAATGTCATTATAAAATATAATTGAAGTTTAAAAATTCTTATCCTATTTCAAAGTAAAATAACCAAATATAAATAATTGCATTTAATTAATTAAACTAATACATATTAAGAACTTAGCATATGCAATATTGTTAATTTTTTAACTACCCTACTGTTCTCCATTATTTAAATTAAGCTGCAGATTTTACTCCAAAAACAAATTAAATATTTTATTATATGCTGATAAAGAATCACAAGTACAAATCAAAACAATTTCCTACTTAAAAAGAGTCATTTCCTTAAAATTTTTTATTCATTTAATTTGGACTCAAAATGAACTTTTACTAAGGAAACAAGTTTATAAATGATAATTAAGTTCCTAGACTGACACATTAAAACCCTGTTTCGTGTAAAATGTACCTGAAATATATTAATACCAAGCCTTGAGAAACCTTAGTTCATGNTTTAAACACACCCAATACAGTTATCTATGACAAAGCTTATAGTTATTACTCATGGATATCCTTGAGTATGTCTAATCTAAATTCACCCTGATAGCCCGTCTAAAGAGCATGGAAAGTACGTAACTGACTGGTCATCATATTTCTGGCTTCTCTGTCTCAATTAATCCAGGTTTCGTGGTGAGGGCAGAGAATGGATAGGAATCATGGCCTTGGCTTCTAATCTGAGAGTGATTAGTGGGAAGAAAATAATCAGAGGTGAAAAAGAGGAAGAAAACAGAACAAAGGAGAATTACATATAAATAAATTACATTTAACTAATTGACAAAACAGGTTAAATGGTCACTCAAATGACAGCAACCATGTGTCAAATCCCCACCACCACCACCGTAGCAAGTACTAGCAGAATAATTGACATACTTGTGTTGAGGTCTGACAAACTTTGGATGAATTTCAGATCTATTATATTATTTGCATAAGCTTGAGACACGTGATTTAACATCTCTAAATCTCCGTTTTTTTTCATTTTGAAATGGGATTAATCATAAGACTTACCTTACAAGGTTTTGAGAGAATTAAATTTGAGTAAAACACCTGGCACATGGAAAACATTTCATTGTTGGTCATTATCAATAAAATTACTATAGTTTCTTTGAACCTGTCCGTGAAGTTTCTAGGGTTTTAACCTGGTGCTATTTCTACTGTTCCCTGGGCCCTTTCTTCATTGTTTTCAGTGTCCCCAAGTTGTAGAAGACAGTTCTGGTCCAGGGGTGTGCTCATTGAATTAGCTCTGGTCCTAGTATAGGAGTCTGGGCTCTTGTCTTAAGAACAATCTTTTCCAGCCAGGAAGGCTGTCCCCACCAAACATGTGGGAGGAAATTAGATGGGAATGCGAAAAGGGATAAGAATTCAGGCATAGAGGCCACGTCAGCTGGTCAATTTGGGCAATGAATGATGTAAGAGATGCATAGAAATATTTCGTATGGTTAGCCAGGAAGGCTGTCCCCACCAAACATGTGGGAGGAAATTAGATGGGAATGCGAAAAGGGAAAAGAATTCAGGCATAGAGGCCACGTCAGCTGGTCAATGTGGACAATGAATGATGTAAGAGGTGCATAGAAATATTTCGTATGGTCTTCCTTCATATACCAATATGTTATAATTAATAATGGAGTTATCATTATGTACCCCATTATAGGAAGGACCTTAAAAAGAAAGAAACAAAAAACCCTCAGGAGAAATCCAGATTTAGTTAAATAGTTCACTATAATCATTTATTCCTCTCCATCACATTTTCCTGGAGCCCATTACTACCTAATACTTGATTATCTGCTTGGACCAACTAATTTGTAGATGACTTGAAACATATTTCTAACTTGTTTTTTAATTTAATTTTTTTAACTTAAAATTTTGATTTTAGTTTAACTCTCCCCTACCACTCGGAATAAAGCCAAAATAGGCAAAACATGTGAGTTCAGAGACATGAAAATTTATGTTAAAAACAAAATAAGAAAAATGTCATTATAAAATATAATTGAAGTTTAAAAATTCTTATCCTATTTCAAAGTAAAATAACCAAATATAAATAATTGCACTTAATTAATTCAACTAATACATATTACGAACTTAGCATATGCAATATTGTTAATTTTTTAACTACCCTACTGTTCTCCATTATTTAAATTAAGCTGCAGATTTTACTCCAAAAACAAATTAAATATTTTATTATATGCTGATAAAGAATCACAAGTACAAATCAAAACAATTTCCTACTTAAAAAGAGTCATTTCCTTAAAATTTTTTATTCATTTAATTTGGACTCAAAATGAACTTTTACTAAGGAAACAAGTTTATAAATGATAATTAAGTTCCTAGACTGACACATTAAAACCCTGTTTCGTGTAAAATGTACCTGAAATATATTAATACCAAGCCTTGAGAAACCTTAGTTCATGATGGCTATAAATTTAACCCTGTGAAGGCTTAGGGAGTATCATGAGTATCATCGAGAATTGAGTTTACAAACTTTGGGATATATCTGGTGAGAAATTTGATAGCAGGATGGATTTTCCATGAGTTTGGGTGATCACTATTCCAACATCATCACCGCCATGCCAACACCGTCATCATTATCATGCCATATTTCTCCCAACATACTGGTACATGGCGGCTATTAAGATGATAATCGTAGGTAGCCAGCAAGATGACATCTCAGTCTCTTGACTTTTTAAATGGATAAGGAAGAACTGCACCAGGGTGTCAGGACCTTACCCTCTCTTTAGCACTTACACCTCTTCCATGATGTTTATTTTCCAACCAGGACCCTGAGCATTTTTTAAATACTTTCAGTTAAACAAATGATGCTCTAAGATATCACTACCAACATTTCAACATCCTCTCCTTCTGGATTTTGCCTTGTACTGTGTCGACACCAGACTCCTTAAGCACAGCTTTGAAAACTTGAGGAAAGAAACTAGCTCAGGACCTGTTTATCATATTATTTGGCATTCTGGAAAGGACTGCAACAAAATCACAATATTGAAGTAAATATTTGCCTTTTTCAAAAATCTCAGTGGAAGGGACTGGCTGGTTGCTCACTCAGTAAAGCATGGTGCTGATAGCACAAAGGTCAAGCATTCAGATACCCATACACCAGCTGCCAAAGATAAAATAAAGATCATAATAGAAAAATAATTTCATAACTTTTCTCAATTGCTTATGTATTTCGAAGTTTATCCTCCTTCGTTGTCGGGGTTTTCTGCCTTATCCCATTTATGGTTTTGATTTCAATTATAAAACTTACTACTGAAAACTATGAGTGATACCTGCGTTTCAGGTACTTCAAGTGTGCCATTAAGTAGTATCCTGTATTTCAACTAATAAAAATGCCAACTAGAGGTATTCATTCCTGCCACTTGTTCATACTTTCAGGTAAGTGCACAGTACCCCTAGAGTTTGCGATCTACTTAAACAACCTCTGGCCTCATCAAATTGTAATCACAAAACATATACATAGTACACTTAAAAACAAATTAAGCAGGGGCTAGAGAGGAGACAGAACTGGCAAATTGTTGTTTAATGGGTATAGAGTTTTGGTTTTGCAAGATGAAAAAGTTTTGGAGATCTGTTGCACAACAATGTCCATACACTTAACACTACTGAAATGTATATTCGAAAATGGTTAAGATGGTAACTTTTATGCTATTTTCATCACAATTAATTTTTTAAATAAAAAATAATAATGTAGCCTAACTATGTTAAAACTAGTGCATTCATTCAATAATAAATAAGTAATTATGGAACATTTTCTAAAAACTGAATTAAAGATAATCTGATTTTTAAGGTGTTAGGCAGCCAGGATCCTAGATTTCAGCCCCGATTTCTTGTCTATGAAAATACTGCCTGGTAAATCATCTACAAAGTTTTCAGCTCCAAATGGACTACCATCTGACTTGACATATGAGAAACTGCACATGAAAATACAGGTCAAAACTAAGTAAATTAATGAAACTCAGATTATAGAATTTCACTTCTCTTAAAGATTCAAACAGTGAAACAAGAAAACCACCACTCCAGGTGCTCAGTTTAGAGGCTGTACTACCACACACTGTTACCATTTAGAATCTCAAAATTTCACTGAATTTTTGGTGCACCAAGCAAAAGTTGAAGCTCATTGGGACAAAAATACTTGAACCCAAACCAGACTAGTTTTCAGTGGTTTCTCCATTTTCACAACAGTAGTTCCACAGTACCTTACCATTCACTTTCTTTAGGGTTGGTGCTTGCTTTGTTTTTAACATTTTCCCTGGTTAACTTTTTTCTCAAATTTTTAAAGTTAAATTACAAAATAAAGATTTCTCAAGAGTCGGGGTTATAATGCTTTCTTTGAACAAGTGGAACAGATTTACATTTGTCCTACACAAAAGAAGGACACAGGAAGCTTCAAAAGAAGGGGACAAAATGGAGTTAAATTACAAAATAAAGATTTCTCAAGAGTCGGGGTTATAATGCTTTCTTTGAACAAGTTGAACAGATTTACATTTGTCCTACACAAAAGAAGGACACAGGAAGCTTCAAAAGAAGGGGACAAAATGGGACCATGGAATAGTGTGGGTACCTTACGGAAACTAGTGTCTTTACATTATAATTCTGCCTCATATACACAGAACGAAATTAACCCAGAGCAAAAATAAATGCCTTCCTTTTTAATGTAAGATCCCAGGAATAAAATGGTAAGATGAAAACAAACAGACATGATACACTGATTCAAAAATTTATTAAAATTGTTTCTCTGCATATGTATTCTATTTCAATCATTCTATGACCTAATAATTTGTTTTTAACATTTATTCTTATAGTCTGCATAGCTTATTAATTAAGGGTAGCAAAACTTTGAAGGTCAGTGTGAATTTGAGGCTTGTAATAATACTGGTAATTTTATACCTATGACTAACGTATCTCAGGCACTTATATCATCTCCTTAGAACAGTCATGTGAGTTGAGTATGATATTCCTCTGAGGTGTGAGGAAACTGAGACTTAGTGAGATTAAATAACTCAGCCAAAATCACACAACAAAAAAGTGCTGCACACTTAACCCAAAGCTCTTCTGCATCATGATGAATTGCCGTGAATGTAGCTTAATTTCAGTGTAGATTATTAACGTATTTCATCTATTACAAACTTTTATTTATCTTCTTGATAAATGAGTTCCCTTTTGCTTTTGGGATACTCTATTGCCCAATAGTTCCTGAATAGAAACCCTGTCTTGGACACAGACACTTGGTTTGATTGACTCCATGATTAAACTAAATGTGGTCACTGGCCAACATGATCATCAACCATCAGCAGCAGCTCCCCTTGTCCCACTGCTACCTCACAGGCACCAATGTATGACTCACTCGTATGGAGTGTGTTCATCATGTAGTGGGGTTACAGACCATTTCCTGCATAGAGTAGCATCCACAATGGCACGTGTTTTGATATCCGCTTGAATTCAAAACTATAATCACTAGTAATTCGGGATACTCCAAAAGACATTAATACCCATTGAAAATACCATAATCAGTGCCAGTGAAGAACAGAAAGACTGGCACAATGGGCCTTTTTATTTCCCTGCCTCAGATCTGGACCCCTTTCCCCACACCTCTCTGTGCTCGGCTGATACACTCATGCCTTTCCTAATGTGCAGAGTGAGGGTGCACTCTTGACGGGTAACTCAGGACCAGTATTAGATTTCAAGAATAGTAAAACTAGAACCCTAAGGACTCCCTAGGCCATGCAACAAAATTACATATGAGAAAAATGTAGTCCAAAGATGTCAAATGGTTTGCCCAAAGTCATAAGCTAGTGAAGCAGTAGTAACTTTAAATTCCAGGTCCAGAACATTATCCACTTGTAAGACTGTCTTAGACAAAAGGCCACGTGATGTACTAGATACCCTACATACAGTGTTTTGTGTAATTCTCACAACCTTCACACAAGATCAATATTAATGCTTTCTTACAAATGAAATAGATTAAGTAATTTAGCAAAATTCACATGAATAAAAAGTGGCAGTAGCAGAGTCAGCTATTAATATTTTACTTTCAATGTCATGACCAAATTCCCACAAAAAAAAATAAATAAATAATAAACTAATCCAGAAGGGGATTGTGATATTGTGGTGCTAGACAGTGGTGGATTGATAGAGATTAAAGGAAGGAAAGTTGTGAACTTATAGCCCAGGGAAGTAAAAGAAACTAAAGTGAAGTTGTTGAATGTACATATTTGGTCTTCATTTTTATTTCTTTTTTTTTTTCCTTTTTGTCTTTTTTTTTTTACTGATCGGTAATGGGATCGCCACCCTCTGTGTCGCGTCCGTACCGGGACCGGCAATGGGATCGCAACCCTTGGTGTTGCGCCCGCACCGCGCTCAGCCAGTGAGCGGGAACCGGTCTCCACATGGGATCCGAACCCTCAGCGGGAGTGCCGCCACACTCCCAAGCGGCGCACTTCTCCAGTGCGCCACCGGGCCGGCCCCATTTTTATTTCTTTATACCCTAATTTTTTTCACAAAAATATTTAAGTTGGCTTATCAAAAAAATGCATCCAATACAATAAGGTGAACTAGATGCAAAATAGGTGAATAAAATGAGTGTAAGGGGAAATACTGCCAAATTTGAGACAACATTTTTTCCAGCAGGACTTATGCACTTGCCAGAGATAGGCTAATAAATCTGAGTCTGAGCTTTCAGACAGGCTACATGAAGAGGGAAACATGATCCATTGCATGAACGGCAGTGTCCTTAAAAAAAAAACAAGACATTTGCTCAGGAGAGACGCACTTATTCCTGGTTATGAGACTATAGAGAAACTTGTCCCTGCAGCCTTCCTCGAGATGGCACTATATAAAGCAGGGGACAGTAGCCTCAACAATATCCTCATAGAGGGGCGCATTGTGCAAGGCTGTAGGGCTGTTTATTACACTGTTCATTAGTGCAAGCCAGCAGCATTTGCACTAGGGTGGAATTAAGCCATGGCAGCTTTTTGGCAACTTTTTTTCCAAAAAACACAAACACAACACTAGTGCTAACTTCCTTAATGCCTTTGCTAAAATGCCAGCCCCATCTTGGTCTATGAGGAATCTAGCCCCTTTCCGTTGACTTTATCCGGTCCTGTTTGTATTCACCCTTCCTAACTTCTCCTGGTACAAAGGAATTCACCAAAACCAGTGGCCTCTCCACCAGACCCAGGTCTCAAACTGGCCTGAGCAGGGTGATAAAGTAGGTAGGCAAAGTAGGCAAAACTAGGCCAGGAAGCCATTTCAGCTGTGATTTCTAAGCAATCATCATGCACAAAACTGTGTCCAAATGTAATGACACTTTTATGAATATTCTTTTTGACAATGAATGAGGCTGACATAACATTGCATTTTTTTTACATTTATTAGTCTAGATTTTTCCCTTTTTGTGATTTGCAACCAATCAAGTCTTCAATATTTTCCTGCATCCATGAAACTTGGTGTGTCTTTGTGTCACACTCTGGTGTGACTTTGGTTCCTAATGAAAGAGATGGTCCCACCCACATCAGCCCCAGGTATCATCTTTACCAGAGACCTATCCCTGAAGTCTCTGGGGACCGAGCCACCAGAAACACAACCCAAGGGTTGGACATTGTGAAATACTGCCTGGTCTTCTCTGATTGAAATCTGGCATTGGCCAGTCTTCTAGCAAGCAGTCCACATGTGAATAGAAGTGATACCTTCTCTGAGCACTAAGAACTCCTTGATACCTGTGGCCTCATTTGGCTCCTTGTTTGAAGCCCCCTTTTTTTTCTTTCAAATAAAATCTTCTTTGGAGGTACAGTTCGATGCTACAAAATTAATATATAACTAACCACATTCCCTCTCACTGTCCCCCTCCCAAAAAAAGCACTCAGTGAAAAAACTCTTCAAAAATAAATAGACATGATGCATACCTCTTAACATCTCAAATGCAGTCTTTGGAGGCTTCTTGAAAGCAACCACTATAGCTAATATCCCGGGCTCCCCACTAGTAGTGAATTATGCTGGGAGCATAAGTCTCCTAGCCCACCATTCCTAACACTATAGATTCATATTCTTTCTACTGTACTATGTTAGAGATAAGATGTCTGGAAAAATTGGAAAACTGTGTGGGTAACTATGACATATTATTACTATTTGAAATTCCAGGGAGATTTTTCAATGTTTACAATTCTAGTTTCTTTGTGGATGACACTGAACTCCTAAAGCAATGACAATATTAAATCTTAAAATTTATACCTTATATTGAGACCAAATGCTATGCCTTTTATAAGCATCTCCCCAATCTATTCTGTCACTCTATACACTTAATATTGGTTGAGCACCTTGTCTGTGCCAAGCAACATGCTGAACCCTGGTGAATACAGCAGACTTGCCCCTGGGAATAAAAAAGGCAACTATTGCCACCCAATGAAGTGTTTTATGTACGTGCTTCTGCAAGACTAATTTAAACCCATTTTACTAAAATCCAATCCCGTTTCTCCTTATTCTGTCCATAGAGTAGGTAAACAGTAGCTAATCACTATCCTCTCCAAGATAGCCCTCCTGTTACTTGAAATGCTCACACTTTTTTCTCTTGTTCAAAATAAACATATTTTTTTCTGCAAAGAAAAGAAGATTACGTGTGATGCATGCAACAAGCCAATATAACTCCTTTGCTGTGTCATCACATTGTCATTGATATGAAAATATAGAATATGAATTTTCAGTCACATTGAAAGGATAAAGCAAAAGATAGTCCCATGTGATCAACCAGTTTCTTAGGCACTAATCTATACACTAATCCTGATACTGCCATTCTAAGAAAATGCATATAATGGAACAAAAATTTTGCACCACTGCGCTAGCTGAGGGAAAAATAACTAATGTCTCTATCCCTTATGACTCATATCAGAACATCCTACCCCCAAAGAAATCAAGACATACTGTCACTGAACCACATTATTATCCCTTAAGAAGACTATAAAATGTGTACATCATTCATTCGTTGACATTGAACTTGTGCCAAAACTATTAAGAACACGTATTAATAGATATCCCAAACGTGAAGGAATGAATACAGAATAAAACACAAAATGAAATTGGTATTCACTATTAATTTGTCTTTTATAAATGATTAAGTAAAGCATATGAAAGAAATAAAAGGGCAATAAATACCCTTTTATCACAAACTGGGGGATTCCTCTTACTCTGAGCTTGCACACAACCAGTTTAGAAATATGCATAATTGCCTATGGTCAACATCATATCACTGCCAGATCACACATTAAACAGATAAGCACTATTATTATAAAAGAGACTTCCTTGACCTCATATTTTGGTCTGGCTAGGAATTCCTGTATTTTCCCAGATCAGCTATTACCCAGTGCCAATGTTGTGCTGTGCATGTCAATTTGTACCAGTATAAGTGACCGATGCCTTACACAGCTTACTCTAAAACACACTAACATGCATATGAATAGCATAAGTTCAAGAAATATGATCATAGTTCTTGCAGTGCTTTTTAAATTCTGAAATCTGTGTGTTGGGGTTTTTTGGGGGTGGTGGGTTTTGTTTTCCTTTTTTTTTTATTATAGCTAAGGTATGGTGTGTGTTATTTGGCAGCTGAATTTGACATGAAAATATAAAAGTTTTGGGCAACCACATATTTGGAAATAGAAATCTTTCCTGAAAACATGGCTTTGGTTTTTAAACACAGCTAAATTTCTGGAAACTTCAATTTGTTAAAGACAGCCAAGACTTCAATCATATTTAACATATTCCTGGGGTTTACATATAGTGTTTCAAAGTAATAAACAACATCTTGTTTGGAGTAGCACGAAGAAAATGAGGCAAGCACTTCTTTAGAGTAAAAGCTCTACTTTTAAAAATAGTTTGGAGACTCATTCTTATGTTGGTAAAATCACAAAACACTATTCAGCAAACAAAACATGATGAGCTCAATTCAAGTTGGTAAACATTTTTAGCTGGCTTCATTTGTAGCAAGAATTTCCATGTAACCATAACTTCAAGAATGCATCCTTTATAATGGAAACTTGAGGGGCAAAACTTTTTTTTAACTGCTAATAAGAACAATGGTGTCAAATTTGCACTTGAAAATCTGAAGAGATGTGATGACAACAGTAAATTGATTGTTTGAACAATTGTAAAAATCACATTACAGTGCACTAAAATGCATCTGCATTTACTCACTAGACTCTCACTGCAGTGACCAAAAAGCCCCCAGGCCTAATTCAGTAAGAGAAAGTAGTCTCCTTCCACATCGTGGATTTTACATGTATCTTACCTCCAGAATGTAAAACTTGCATTAAAGCATGTAAATCCTTTACATGCTTTTGCCTTATTGGTCTAAACATAAAAGTAATGTCTAGAAACCCCTAAGTCACTTAGTAAGAATATCAAACATTTTTCAAGAAACAAAACATGATGAGTTGAAATAAAACCATTCAGGGCAAGGAAGACATAGGGAGCTTCCTCTATACTTTGCATAAGAAGTCAGGTCTAATTTCATTTAATCATGTTTTCTCCTTATACAGAGGCTCAGTGAACAGAACATTTGTCATAAGAATAATTACATGGGCCGGCCTGTGGCTCACTCGGGAGAGTGCGGTGCTGATAACACCAAGGCTACGGGTTCGGATCCTATATAGGGATGGCCGGTTAGCTCACTGGCTGAGCGTGGTGCTGACAGCACCAAGCCAAGGGTTAAGATCCCCTTACCAGTTATCTTTAAAAAAAAAAAAGAATAATTATACATTCACATCCAGATAACTATGGCAAACCATCTAATAAACATACAAACATCTTGCTCCTGTGATTAATATTTCTTAATTTTTTCTGCATGTTATTCCTAAGTTTTTGATTGGGGATATTAATATTTTGATAGGTAAAACATGGGAGTTTATCTAAAAGTTGGTAACACTTTATGTCCCCTTCCCACCACCTGCATTCAAAACCACTGTTGAAGTGGACCTCAAAAGTAGAAATACCTTAGATCTAAGTTTGCCTGGGACAGTCTTGGTTTACATCTCTTTACCTGAAGAATTATCAGTAGCACCTCCATACCATCTCAAATCTCAGTTTGGATGATAAACTATATGGCCACTCTTCTTAAAAAATAAGGGATGACATCTACTTGCTACAACTCCCAGGGCACCAACATATCTGCCTCAAGTATTTCTCTTAGCCAGACACACAGTCTGAACTCTACACTACCAGTTCCTTGAGTACTGAGATTGCATTTTTATTTAATTGTGTCCCAGAAACTAGCACAGTGTCTGGCACATAGCAAATGCTAAATAAACGGGGCTTTTTGGTATATAAACCCTCCAGCCCTATGTTACACTTCAGTTTGCAGAGATTTTAATTGCCTTTCCCTTCCACAACATATCACACTGATCCATTACATTGATGTCACTACTTATTGGACCTAGTGAACAAAAATTAGCAACTACTCTAGACTTATTGGTAAAATCAGGGGTCTTCTACCTTAGTGAAATATCTAGGGGTCCAGTGGTGTGGGGCATGTCAAGATATCCCTTCTAAGGTGAAGGAAAGTTGTTACATCTGGCCCTCCTGCAGCCAAGAAAGAGGCACAACACCTCCTGGGCCTATTTGGATTGGGGAGGCAACATATTCCTCATTTGGATGTGTTACTCCAGCTCATTTACAGAGTGACCCAAAAAGCTGCTAGTTTGAGTGGAGCCCAGAACAAGAGAAGGCTTTGCAACAGGTCCAGGCTGCTGTGCAAGCTGTTCTGCCACCAGGACTGTACAATCCAGCAGACCCAATGGTGCTTGAAGTGGCAGTGGCAGATAGTGACACTGTTTGCAACCTTTGGCAGTTCCCCATAGGTGAATCACACTGCAAGCCTTTAGAATTTTGGAGAAAGGCCCTTCTCCAAACTACTGTGGATAACTACTCTCTTTTTGAGAGGCAGCTCTTGGTCGGCTACTGGGCCTTAGCAAAAACTGAACGCTTGCCCTTGGGCCATCAAATTACCATTGGACCTGAGCTGCTCATCATGAGCTGGGTGTTGGCTGACCCACCAAGCTATAAAATTGGGCATGCACCACAACACCCCACCATCAAACAGAAGTGGTATACACATGATCGGGCTTGAGCAGGCCCTGAAGGTACAAGTAAATAATGTGCAAAAGTGGCCCAAATGCCCAGGGTCCCCACTCCTACTATACTACCTTCTCTCCCCCAGCCTGCACCTATGGCCTCATGGGGAGTTCCCTACAATCAATTGACAGGGGACAGAAGACTCAGGCCTGCTTTACTGATGGCTCTGCATGATCTGCCGGCACCACCAAGAAGTGGACACCTGCAGCCCCTCTCCGGGACATCCCTGAAGGGCGGTGAGAAAGGGAACTCTTCTCAGTGGGCAGAACTTCAGGCAGTGCGTCTTACTGTGCACTTTGGAAGGAGAAATGGCCGGACATGCGATTACATATCGATTCAATGGTTTGGCCAGATCGTCAGGGACTTGGAAGGAAAGTGATTGAAAATTGGTAACAAGAAAATCTGGGAAAGAAGTACGTGGATAGACCTCTTTGAATGGACAAAAACTGTGAAGCTATTTGTGTCCCTTGTGAATGCTCACCAAAAGGGGACCTCAGCAGAGGAGGATTTTAATAATCAAGTGGATCGAATGACCCATCCTGTGAATCTCTCTTCCCTCAGACACGTGGCAGCTTGCTCCCTCACTTTCTTCAGGACCCACACACCTCCTCAGTAAGACTTTTCTTAGTCACCCATCTGAAACTCCAACCCCTTCCCAATCCCTGTCCTCCTTCCCCACTTACTGAAGTGTGATGGAAAAACTGTTTTTTTGTTACACTTATCATTACCTAATATATTCTATATTTTACTTATTTATTTTTTGTATCCTCTCCATTTGAATATAATGAGGAGGAAGTTTTGTCTATTTTTGCCCTGTGCTAATCCCCACTAATGCCTAGAGTGGGGTCTGACACAAAGAGGCTCCATAAATAATTATCAACTGATTATTGAGTTATTATTAATAGTGAGTTATTAATAACAGTGAGTTATTATTAATAGTAGTGGTAGTTATATTATGATTCCTATCAATTCACAGTCTATATTGTCTAAAGATTGGGATGAGCTGGCCGGTTGGCTCACTTGGGAGAGCATGATGGTGATAACACCAACATTAAGGGTTTAGCACAGGCCAGCAGCCACAATGTGTGTGTGTGTGTGTGTGTGTGTGTGTGTGTGTAGGGGCTAAGCACACTTCGTCATTTTATCACTGACTCCTGGCAGCAACACAGGGCCATGAGTGATATTATGCCCATATGACAGACAAGACAGCTGAGACAATAAAACAACTCAGAATTCAGAAAAAGCCCATTCCTATTAAGTGGAGGGTTTAGGAGAGAAATGTTCCAAACCTGTGCTCCGTCCAGTAGAGCACCCTGCTTCTCACACTGATGTTACCTTCCTGCAGATTCACACTAACTGGGCACTGGGATACAAAGACAAGGTTCCTCATGGTTTACAGTCCAGCAGAGATGAAAACAAAGGTCCTGCCATGTAACCAGAAATATAGAAGATTCAAAGGCTTCCATTGGAGCCCAAAGGAAGAAAAGAGATGACCCTAGTAAAGACAAGGATGAAGGCAAACTCTGCTTTCTATGCAGTTCTGTCTAAGAGCATTTGGGTGATTCAAAGGAGCCGAAGAAGCATTCCTGTAACTTCTGTAATGACGACTGCCTTCCCTATAGCACTCTCATCCTTGTCGCTCAGATTGGTTCATTATGAAAATACCCCTACTTTTTAAATAGGAGATGGAAGCCTGGAAGAACCTATACTAAATGTCTGTTTTTGAAAAAAGTTTCTCATCTAAAACATAAAAGGACCTGTAAGAATCTCCAACCATCCACGTAGGAGAAAAACTAGTACGAAACATTAAATATTTGAGTAAATCCTCCTCCCTACAGTATAACAATGGGCAAATATCAGGAGAAAAGAGAAAAGTTAATATTTTAAAACTATTTATTCCACCAGTTCACACTTATAGACACTGACTATTAAAATCCTTACTGAAAAACAAGTGAAGATATTTTACAGTATTTTCCCGAGGAATAAACTTTTCTATTTTTACTGTGCAAGCAAAAAGTGATAAGATATAGAAATTTTGGTAATAAACCTCGAGATAAGACTTTAAAAATTCAAAAGGAAATGTATATGGAGCCACATCTAGATATGCCTAGGAGAACTTTGAAAGTACACACATCAAAGAGTGTATGACCTTGGAGGGATGAGAAGTCTTTCACTTCTTATATGATTTTATGAATATATTATGTGCTTTTTGTCATTTTTCAAATAAAAAAAGAAAACTAGACAAGGCTAATATTAAATGCTTTTATATATGCATGGTGCAGTATAAAAGAAGGAAGTCCGTTGTCAATTAATATGTTAACATAACAGACACCTTTATCCAGGGTTAGCAGGAAGTACTATGCACAGTGGTTAGAAGCGGGGGTTTCTAAGTCAGACAGACTTAGAAATGATCAAAATAGAGAGTAGACATGAATTTAAGCCTCATTCTTACTGGTCATGAGACTGAAAAACATATGATTTGCTTTCTTGAAACCTATTTTCCCATCTGTAAAGTGGGGACAATTATACCAATCTCTCAGGTTCGTCATTAAGATTTTCTTTTTTTTTTTTTGTCTTTTTTCGTGACCAGTAACGAGATCGCAACCCCCCTCGGTGTCATGCCCGTACCAGGACCGGCAATGGGATCGCAACCCTCGGTGTTGCGCCCGCACCGTGCTCAACCAGTGAGCAGGAACCGGTCTCTATATGGGATCTGAACCCTCGGCGGGAGTGCCACCGTGCTCCCAAGCGCTGCACTTTACTGAGTGCACCACCGGGCCGGCCCCGTCATTAAGATTTTCAAAGTTAATATGCATGGTA